>NC_066560.1:3297529-3370029 GCF_024679095.1 Eriocheir sinensis
CATTTAGACATACATAGACAGGTGAACGGAAAAAAAAACAAAGAAAACCCGACAGATAACAGACAGGTATACAAACAAACCAAACAGACAGACAGACAGGCAGACAGGTAGACAAACAGACAGCGGACAGGTAATTAGAGTCAGATGAAACAAGTTTGAGACCGTATTGGCTTCCTCGGAGACGTATAGATTACCTCGTCTTTAAGTCTCTCTCTCTCTCTATCTATCTATCTATTTATCCCTCCCTCTGTATGTATGTATATATGTATATGTGAATATTTGTATGTATGTATGTATGTTTGTTTCCATGTATTTATTCCGGCGTGGCGTTGTCCACCATTTAATTTTTTTTCATTTAAACATTTACAGCCGCACAAAACAATTTGACTTTTTTCCCCTGGTTAAAAATATACGTGTGCGGATGAATTATGAGAAGCGTTGTAATTGTAGCGGCTAGAATTTTTGTGTGTGTGTTTTGTTTTGCAGGTGTAAAAATAGCTCGCAAAAAAATGAAGCCAAGATAACAACTATTTCAACGACTGTGTACCAATACTATTTTCTATCTTCTCACTTTCCCCTCTTCTTCATTCAGTTTTCCTCTCTCTGTCTCACTCTTCCTCTTTCTCTCTCCGTTGTCCTTGTTTTTTTTATTTCCTTAATGATCCGACCTTACTCTATGACTTTCTCTCCTTCTTTTGTCACCTCTTCGTTCTCCAAACACCTCTCTCCTCTTTCCTCTTTCTTTTCCTCTTCTCTGGACAGTTTTCAATGTTTGTCTACGTTCACTAGTAAAATCCCCCCCCCCCCTCTCTCTCTCTCTCTCTCTCCCAAATATTCGTAATCTACCAAACACCTTCCTCTCTCACTTCCCTCTCCCTTTCCTCTCTCTATCTCACATTCCCTCTATCTCTCTCCCCTTCCCTAATCTTTTCCAATCCCCGCACTCTACAAAGGGGAGGAGAGGCTGTGATTGGGGACGCCGGGTGGATTAGGATTCGTAGAGGTAGATTGTGGTGGTGGTGGATGTATGTAATAATGGTGGTGGTGGTTTATGAAGAAGTATGTAGTGTAGGGAATTATAGAGCTGAAGAGAGTAAAGGGAAAGAGAAAGGGAGGGAGATAAAGAGAGGAGAGTGAAGTGAATGAAAGATAAGATGAGGAAGAAAAGAAGTGACGAAAAGTGAAGTCAAGGAAAGGAAAGGAAGAAAATGAAACGAAAAGTAAACGAAAGGAAATGAAAGGAAGAAGGGAAAGGAAAGAGAAATGAAGTAAAAAATATTGGAAAGGAAGGATGTAGAGAAGAAATAAGAAATGATGGGAGAAAAGGAAAGGAAAGAGAAAGGAATAGAAGAAAAACAAAACTATCATAGGAAAAGGAAGTGTAATAAATGAGAGGGAAATTGAAGGAAAGGAAAGAGAAAGGAAGTTAAGGAGAGAAGGGTAACGAAAGAAATATGAAGGCAAGATAAGAGACGAGATAAGAAACGAAGGGAGAAAAAACAAAAAAAGAAAAAAGTGAAGGATCATTCCATCGACATGTGAAGGATTCCGAGAAGATTTAGAAGGGAAAATGCCAACAAGGGGGAGGAAGAAGGGAAGGGAATAAGAAACGAGACAAAAAAAAAGTGACGCTGGAAAAGGGGAAGAATGAAGGGAGAATGAAGGACCGAACATATGAATAAAGAAGGGAGGAAGAATGTAACAAAAGATGGGAGGGACACAATGTTTAAAAGAAGGAAAGGAAGGTAAATAATTGAAGGAGAGAGATAGAGGGAAAAATGGAAGAATAAGGAAGAAATAAAGTAAAGATTTTAGAAAAGGACTTAGGCATGGAGGAGAGAGAAGAAGGGAAGGAAGAAAAGGATGGAAAGAAAAGGGAAGGAAAGCAAAGGAAAGAAAAAGAAAGAAAAGATGGGAAGAAAAGGGAAGTGAATGAAAGGAAAGAAAGGAAAGGAGATGAGAAGAAAAGAAGTAAAGGAAATTAGAGGAAAAGATGAAAAGGAAAGTAAAAGAAAAGAAGGTAAATTAAAGGAAAGGAAGGAAAATATAAAAAAGGAAAAGAAAAGGAAACAAAAGGAAAAGAAATATAAAGTAAATTAAAGGAAAGGAGAGCAAAGGAAGGGAAAGGAAAAGAGAGGGAAGGAAATGAAATAAAATGAATGAAACCAAAAGAAAGGAAGCGAAGATATTGGAAGAAAAAAGTGTAGCAAAGGGAAGGGAAGCGAAAGTAAGAGAAGAGAAGAGAAGAGAAAGGAAGGGAAGGGAAAGGAAGGAAAGGAAAAAGGGAAGGGAAAGGAACGGAAAGGAAGAGAAGGAAAGGGAAGGAAAGTTAAGGAAAGCGAAGCGAAGGGAGGAGAAGGGAAGGGAAGGGAAGGGAATGGAATGGAATGGAAAGGAAGGGAAAGGAAGGGAAGGGAAGCGAAGGGAAAGGAAGGAAGGGGAAGGGAAGAGAAGGGAAAGGGAAGGGAAAGGAAAGAAAGGAAAGCAAAAGAAATCAAAGAAAAGAAAAGGGAAGGGAAGAGTACAAAGGAAAGGAAGGGAAATAAAAGCAAAGGAAATGAAGCGAAGATATTGGAAGAAAAGGGTGGGAAAGGGAAGGAAAAGAGATGGGAAAGGAAGAGAGGAAGGGGGTCGAGTGAGGGCCAGGGGGAGGTGCCAAGCGGTGCGGAGCCGAGGCATAAGAGGAAGGCACTTGGACGTGAGAAACTTGGCCTCTATTTTCCTCCTCTTAATGCCTCCAGGTGTTGTTTGTGAGGCTTAATGACCTGCCGAGGAGGAGGAGGAGAGGAGGAGGAAGGGGAAGAGGAGAAGGAGGAAGCTGTCATCATAAGGGAGAGGAAAAGGAGAGAAAGGAAAAAGTGGAGGAATATGAGGAAGAAAATTAAATATGCAGAAATATGAGACAACGGAATAAAAGGGGAGAGAGAGAGAGAGAGAGAGAGAGAGAGAGAGAGAGAGAGAGAGAGAGAGAGAGCGAGAGAGAGAGAGAGAGAGAGAGAGAGAGAGAGAGAGAGAGAGAGAGAGAGAGAGAGAGAGAGAGAGAGAGAGAGAGATTCGTGGAAACAACTGTTGCTTCGCTTCTTCCTCAACTTGTATGTAATATCGGCGAACATCCCCCCCTCCCTCCTTTCTCTCTCTCTCTCTCTCTCTCTCTCTCTCTCTCTCTCTCTCTCTCTCTCTCTCTCTCTCCATGACGTCACAAACATCTGCGAGTATTATTGATTGCCGTCGTGTTTGTATTCTGGAGCGAAGGGGGAGGAGGAGGAGGAGGAGGAGGAGGAGCAGGAGTAGGAGGAAGAGCAAGGGAGGAAAGGAGAAGAGGAGGACGAGGAAAATAAACGAAGAAATGGAGGAGAGAATGAGGAGAAAGAAGGGAGGAAATGAGTAGAAGAAGGAATAAAGGAGGAAAAGAAGAAAGGGAAAGGAAGAGAAGTAGGAGGAGGAGGAGGAAAATAAACGAAGGAACGGAGGAGAGAATAAGGAGAAGGAAGGGAGGAAATGAGAAGAAGGAATAAAGGAGAAAAAGAAAAGAGGGAAAGGAAGAGAAGGAGGAGGAAAAGAAACGAAAGAAAGGAGGAGAGAAAGAGGAGAAGCAAGAGAGGAAATGAGGAGAAGAAGGATCAAGGGAGAAAAAGAAGGGAAGAGGAGGAGGAGGAAAAGCAGGGAAGGAAAGGAGGAAAAAGGGAGAGAGGGAGAAAGAGGAGGAGGAGGAGGAAGGGAGGAATGGAAGGAGGAAGGGAAGAAGAAACAGATGAAGAGCAGAAAGATGAGAAGGAACATTAGTGAAAAGGAGGAGAGGAGGATAAGGAGCAAGGGAAGAAAGTAGGAGAGGAGAAGAACAAGGAGAGGAAGGATGGAGGAGAGGATGAAAGGAGGAGAGGCACGATGGAAGGAGGAAAATAAGAACAGGGAAGGAGGAAAATTGAAGTCGTCTTAGTGGTAGAATAAAATTAGAGCAATGTGACTATACAAGAGAGAGAGAGAGAGAGAGAGAGAGAGAGAGAGAGAGAGAGAGAGAGAGAGAGAGAGAGAGAGAGAGAGAGAGAGAGAGAGAGAGAGAGAGAGAGAGAGAGAGAGAGATTTCTTTAATATATGTAATGGAATGGCTTCCTCAGGCTTCGTCAAGGCTTGTGAATAGAATGATAAAAAGGTGTAGTTATGACCTCCCTTTTTCCTTTCGCCGTCTTTCATCTATCATCTGCCCGTGTATTTGTTACGTATCTGTCTTTCTAAATATCTATTCACTTATCTATCTTCCTATATCTGTCTCTGTATGAATCTCTCATTCTTTATCTACCTACCTCTGTACTTATTACCCATCTTTTTTTTCTTTTTTTTACGCGCCAGTAGGCTTTCTTGAGGGGCCTGGTTGGTGGTCGGCCCCAGCCCGTCATTGCGCAGGGAAGAGTTTTTATAGTGGCGCCATCTTTTCTTGGCTCATGCTGCCCCCCGGAGCTCATTCTTGATTCACTTGGACGGTTTCCTCTAGAGTCCGGGTTGATGGGTGGTCTTCAGGACAGCATGTGGGTAGTCTTAGGCCACTCGCCTCTAGCTCTTTACCTATACTCCGTGATCTATCTTCCTACGTATATCTATCTATCTATCTATCTATCTATATCTATATCTATATCTATCTATCTATCTATATATATATATATATATATATATATATATATATATATATATATATATATATATATATATATATATATATATATATATATATATATATATATATATATATATATATATATATATATATATATATATATATATATATATATATATATATATATATATATATATATATATATATATATATATATATATATATATATATATATATATATATATTTCTACCTCTGCGGTGCAGTTAGCGTCCCTGATTCGTGCTTGCATTCGAATCCCGACCCGGGCATTCGGCGTGCAGCTCACTCAGCTGTTCATCCTCCCTTTTGGGTTGGTCAATAAATGGATAACTGGTGAAACCTGGGGAATGTGAACTGTGGTAACCCGGATGTCACACTGGCCTGTGTCCCGGGGTAATGGGTTCTTGCTTAACACCGGCTCCAGGGTCAGTGCGACGGAGATGAGCACTGAGGCCACGCGCAGCTATAGCGTATGCCCCCAACTTTACCTTTACCTATCTCCCCATCTATCTCTAACAATTAATCTATTTATTCACATGCACGATTGCAGGTCACGTGTTACTTTCGATGATTGTGTCGGAAAGAGGGGCTGAAATTTGTTAACTGGTTGTGTGTTTTGGCGGCCTGTGTACTGCAGTGTGCAGCCCCCGGCTCTCCGCGGCGCGCTTATTCACGGGTCGGAAGTTAGATGGAATAGCAATAATATACGCGGCCAATTTTAAAAGCCACTCAGCCAAATGCGACGTAACTCTGCGTTCATTTCAGCGTGAGTAGAGTCTGTGTGCTCTGTGTTAGGGGATTGAATTGGTGTTTTCAATTTTCATGTTGATCATTGCACCATTGCCAATACCATTGCCATCTTCACTACCAGCATCTTCGTCATCATCACTCCCATTACTGTTATTGTTCTCACTGTTATCAACACCATCATTATCGTAAACACCACCCACTATCATCACCCTCTCCAGCTTTACTAATATCATCACCATCACCACCATTACCGTAACCATCAACACCATCAGCACCCTCATCACCATCACCACCATGAACATCAGTTACATCACCATCAGCACTGTCACCATCACCATCCTCATCACTATCATCGTCCATCAATATTTCACAGATGCATTTCCGGTGATGAGACTCGAACATCATCCGTCCATCTAGGTCAAAGAGGATTGCTGCTGTTGTTGTTGTTGTTGTTGCTGCTGCTGCTGTTGTTGTTGTTGTTGTTGCTGCTGCTGCTGCTGCTGTTGTTGTTGTTGTTGTTGTTGTTGTTGTTGCTGCTGCTGTTACCCGCGTTATCGTTATCATGTTTCCTGTTGTTGATTTTGTTTTTCTTTATGGTATTTATTTTTTGCTGTAGTTGTTGTTGTTGTCGTTGTTCTTGTTTCAGTTGTTGTTTCTATTCCTGTTGTTTCTGTTCTCATTGTAACTCGTTCCTGTTGTTGACTTTCTCTATGGTGTTTATTTTTTGCTGTAGTTGTTGTTGTTGTTCTTGTTTCAGTTATTGTTTCTCTTCCTGTTGTTTCGGTTCTCATTGTAACTCGTATTGACATTTTACTTTTGTTTCTCTTTCTTTTTAACGAGCTACTGGATGGATAGAGATTATGGGAGACTCGTAATTGTTCCTGTTGTTAGAGTTCTTATTTTAACTTTTCTTGACATTATACTTCCCTATTTCCCCTTGTGACGAGTTAGTGAAGGGGTAGAGGTAGAGGTAGAGGTAAAGGGAGGAACTAGACAGGTTAAAGAAGAGGAGGTTAAGGAGGGGAAAACGGGACAAGAGAGAGGGGAGGCTGCTTAAGACATGAACTTGTGAGAGAGAGAGAGAGAGAGAGAGAGAGAGAGAGAGAGAGAGAGAGAGAGAGAGAGAGAGAGAGAGAGAGAGAGAGAGAGAGAGAGAGAGAGAGAGAGAGAGAGAGAGAGAGAGAGAGAGAGAGATGAGAAGAGAAGAGACGAGAGAGAGAGAGAGAGAGAGAGAGAGAGAGAGAGAGAGAGAGAGAGAGAGAGAGAGAGAGAGAGAGAGAGAGAGAGAGAGAGAGAGAGAGAGAGAGAGAGAGAGAGAGAGAGAGAGAGAGAGAGAGAGAGAGAGGAGAGAGAGAGAGGGGAGGAGGACAGAGGAAGGAAAATTAGTAGAGAGGGGAATAAGGTTAAAATGTGGGCGCAAAGTTAAAATAGGGAGTGTCAGGATCTGAGTTATGGGGAGGAAAGGATGGCAGGGGAAGGGGGAGAGGGTAGGGAGAAGAAAAATATGGAAGTGCGGGACATAAACTCGAAAAGGGAATATCAGGAGCTGGGGAGATATGGGGAGGGGAGGAGGCCAAGGAAAGGGCAGAGGATAGGGAGGGAAAATAACATGACAGTGCTGGAGGATAGGGAATTAAAAGAAGGACTGTAGAGATGTCGGGAAGTAGGGAAGGGAGGTTTCAGGGGAAGGGAGGGGAACAAACGCTGAATATCAAGTAGTGGAAAGGAGTCCGTGGGGAAGGAGGGGATGTACTACAGAAGGAAGCAGAGTGGATGGAAAGGCGTAAAGGAGAGAGAAAGTAGGGGAAGGAGGGGGAAGGTAGGGAAATGTGGGGGAGAAAGTAGGGAAATAATGGGGAGAGCAGTAGGGGAGAAAGTAGAGAAATAAGGGGGAGAGAAGTAGAGAAATAAGGGGAAGAGAAGTAGGGGAGAAAGTAAGGAAATAAGGGGGAGAGAAGCAGGGGAGAAAGTAGGGAAACAAGGGGGAGAAAGTAGGGAGAAACTAGGGGAGGAAGCAAGGGAGAAAGTAGGGGAAATAATGGGAAGAAAGGATAGGGAAATAAGTGATGGGGGTGAGGTACTTGAGATAAAATGGTGAGGAATAGTGAGTATGGAGAAGAGGAAAGGGAATGGGGAGGAGAAACGATGAGGGGAAGGCGTAAAGAGAATGGGAAAACAGGCACGTAGTAAAATGGGGGAGCATAGTACGAGCGGAAAAGAAAGAAAATGGAGAAATGAAGAAGGGAGGGTGTGAGGAGAAAGGGAGACTAATAAAATGGAAAAAAAAAAAGTGATAAAATGGAGGGGAATTGTAGGCATGCGAAGTGAGTAAAGGGGAATGGAAAGGAAAAAGGGAAAAGGGGAGTGTAAAATGAGGAAGTAATGGATGGGGATTAAGCAATAGAGATGAAAGGGAGAAAGGGGAGGATAAAGGGTGACGGTACAAAGGAGAGGAAGAAGGGAAAGGGTATTACTAGTAGGCATGAAGGGGGAGGGGGGGGAGCAGAGAAGATGAGGGAGGGGTGTGAGAAGGAGAGAGGGGAGAGGGGAAGAGGGAGAGGGATTTGTCCATAATGTATTTTGTTTCATCGAGTTGCCGGATGATCTAGCGCAAGGCAATTACAGGTGTGCGGGAGCTGCCGACTCAACAGATAATTGTGACGGGCTGCACCTCTCTCTCTCTCAACTCTACATTATCTGTTTATCAGTCTATATTCCTGTTTGTCCATCTATTAGGGACGTACCGATTTATCGGTATCGGCAGTATCGGGCCGTTTTTATTGTCGGTATCGGTATCAGCTGATTTATTGACAATACTTTCGATACCGTAATGAAATTTAATACGTTGCATATTACTCGTTGCAAGTTATTTTATTAAGCAGAAATTGGATGTTTTATAATGACGAAAAATGAATTTTTGGCAATACTGAATTATCTTGTATCATATAATTTCGAGTACACGCTGCATAGTTTTTTTTTACAACAAAGGAGGCAGCTCAAGGGCACACAAAAAAGGAAACAATAATAAAACAAAAACCCGCTACTCGCTGCTCCTAAAAAGTATCAAAAGAGGTGGCCGAAAGAGAGGTCAATTTCGGGAGGAGAGGTGTCCTGATACCCTTCTCTTGAAAGAGTTCAAGTCGTAGCAGGAGGAAATACAGATGAAGGAAGATTATTCCAGAGTTTACCAGCGTGAGGGATGAAAGAGTGAAGATGCTGGTTAACTCTTGCATAAGGGGTTTGGACAGTATAGGGATGAGCATGAGTAGAAAGTCGTGTGCAGCGGGGCCGCGGGAGGGGGGGAGGCATGCAGTTAGCATGTTCAGAAGAGCAGTCAGCGTGGAAATATCGATAGAAGATAGAAAGAGAGGCAACATCGCGACGGAATTTAAGAGGTAGAAGACTATCAGTAGGAGGAGGAGAGCTGATGAGACGAAGAGCCTTAGACTCCATTCTGTCCAGAAGAGCTGTGTGAGTGGAGCCCCCCCACACGTGAGATGCATACTCCATACGAGGGCGGACAAGGCCCCTGTATATGTATAGCAACTGCGCGGGGGAGAAGAACTGGCGGAGACGATACAGAACGCCCAACCTCGAGGAAGCTGATTTAGCGAGAGAGGAGATGTGAAGTTTCCAGTTGAGATTTTGAGTAAAGGATAGACCGAGGATGTTTAGTGTTGAGGATGGTGATAGCTGAGTGTTGTCGAAGAATAGAGGATAGGTGTTTGGAAGATTGTGCCGAGTTGATAGGCGGAGAAATTGAGTTTTTGAGGCATTGAAGGACACACGGTTCCTTCTGCCCCAATCGGAAATGATAGCAAGGTCTGAGGCGAAGCGTTCTGCAACCTCCAGTCTGGAGTCGTGTACTTCCTGTTGAGAGGGTCTTCTATTGAAAGAAGTTGAATAATGCAGAGTGGAGTCGTCGGCGTATGAGTGGACTGGACAGTTTGTTATGGAAAGAAGATCATTGATGAATAACAGGAAGAGAGTGGGTGATAGGACAGAGCCCTGTGGAACACCACTGTTGATAGGTTTAGGGGAAGAACAGTGACCGTCTACCACCACAGAGATAGAACGGCCGGAAAGGAAACTGGAGATAAATATTTTGGTAATAAGCAGCATCTGCTACCGTGGACGTGTACGAGACACGTTCGTGGTACTGGGCGCGGGGCCCTGCCACATCCCTCACCCCTCACACGGCCTCACGCTGCAGTCTGCTGCGGGCTGCCTACGCAATAACATGGATTAAGGTTTCCCAGCTATTATAGTTTTTCTTATTGATAGTTCGTGACACGTATAAGACTTTCTACTGACAAGTGGTCTATAAGTAACAATTTTTATAGTCTTTAGACTTACAGTATCAATGAAAGTCCGGTGTGTTATGCTGAAGTTGCGGCCCAGCCGTACTCAGTGGATACGACGGTTGCCAATCGTGAGGTTGTCATTAAACCTGAGTATTATTCAGTGGCTACTGTGCATTAAGCTTCGTGAATACTATATACATATTACATTGTCACAATCAACTGTGTGAAATATCTTGAAAATACATTTTAGCACAATCATAGTCATTATTCCTTCCAGAACTGAGCCTAATTCGATTTAACGTGATATGTTATATTATGTTTCTATTTGATTTAAATTTTATTTATGCAAACCCAAGTGTTCCAAGCGTTGATGTGCCTTAAGTTTAATGACAAACTTGAAACCAAAGGTATCGGCATTGGTACTGGCAGGGTATCGGTATCACCCCAATTTTGTAGTATCGATATCGGTATCAGTCAAATTTGTGGTATCGGTAAATCTCTTATCTGTACATCTAATTATCTATCTGTCTAATTACTCCTACTATTCTGTTTTTATTGCAAGCCTTTTATCCTTTTTTTCTGTCCATTGAATATTGTTGGGCGTAATTTAGGTTATTCCTCCCTCTTTTGTGCCCTGATTATATGTTTTGTTCCTCGTGTATCGCTTCAGTTAATTCAACCAGTTTCGTGGACGTAGTGTAGGCGTAATAATTCTCTTTTTTTATTCTCTCTCTCTCTCTCTCTCTCTCTCTCTCTCTCGCAGGAATGGCAGGAACGTGCGTGGGCGAGAGACTTGATGGGAAAGACTGACCAAGCATTATTTCTTTTATTCTCTCAGTTGCGGAAGTTTTGTTTTATATCTTTGGCGCGAGGTGGGCGGTGTTAGGGTTAACAGTGTTGGTATTAGGTTGTAGTATAAATTATTATTATTAGTAGTAGTAGTAATAGCAGTAGTAGTAGTAGTAGAGAGAGAGAGAGAGAGAGAGAGAGAGAGAGAGAGAGAGAGAGAGAGAGAGAGAGAGAATTGTGTAGGTGGTGGGGTAAAGTTCAAGCACTTTAAGTGTGTGTGTGTGTGTGTGTGTGTGTGTGTGTGTGTGTAATTCACCATGGTCTAACCACGCGATAGACTCGTGATCGCCAGCCAGTGCCGTCCCGGAATGAGCTTGGATCTCACAAGTGACGGATCTCTGGGTTCGACTGAAACCTCACACCCACACACATCCGGGAGGCGAGACACAACCCACGACTGACACCTGGCACCCATGCACCGGGGGACGGACAGGATGCACATATTAAAGGAGACTGCCAATCCGTCTCCATTCCACCCTCTCGGTTGTGAGGTGATCGCGCTAAGCACTGCACTACAGTGTGTGGAAAGGGTCGGGGGAGGGCGTGGGTGGTGTATGGTTGGACCCAAAGACATAAAAAGTGGAGGGAGGAGGGACAAAAAAGGAGAGAAGGGGAAAATGACTTAAAGGGATGATATAAGAAATAAAATGAGGAAGGAGAGGCATGGAGGAAAAAGTGGGTGCGTGAGGTGGAGAAGGAAAGAGATTAAAGGGAGAGAAGAATGCGGTAAAGAAACTGATAAGAGGGAGGTAAAAAAAAGAGGGAAGACAGGAAAAGAGAGGAAAGTAAGAAAACAGAGAGAAAGAAGCGAGGAAAGGAGGAACTGAGCGGGACAAAGGAGGGAGGGAGTGAAGGAGGTAAAGAGAGAGATAAGAAAAGAGTGAGGTAGGAAAGGTTGGAGTGTTTGTGGGAGAGGAGGGAGGGAGGTAAGACACAGTGCTTTCTCGAGAAGGGACTTGAGCTCTTGGTCGATGGTGCTCAGGAAGGCAATAAAAAAGAGCAAAAAGAAAAGAAATAAGAAAAGAAAATTGTTGTCAGGTTATAGGTTGACAGGTCTCCCCACCACTTCTATTAAACCTCTCTCTCTCTCTCTCTCTCTCTCTCTCTCTCTCTCTCTCTCACACACACACACACACACACACACACACACTCATCTGTATCATCTATGCTCTCCCATGACACTCGCAGGCCTGGAGGAGATGAAGGAGGGGTGGGTGGGGGGGGAGTGACGAGGCTGGAGGAAGAGGAAGAGGAGGAGATTGAAGAGAAATGTGTATTCATGGAGTGGACCTTCCTCTTGTTTTTCCTCGTCTATGTCTCCCTCTTTTTTTTTCTCTTGCCTCTAATCTTTTTTCTCCACCCTCTTCTTTTTTTTCCTCCTCTTTAATCTCCCTGCGGTGTGTGTTTTGTCTGGCGCGTTGGTCTTCCTCTTTTCCTTCCTCCTTTCTTGATGTTCTTTATTTCCTGTGGGTGTTTTATTCTTTACTTGTCTTTGTTTTTGTGGTCTGTGTGCGTCTGTCTGGGTCTTTGTGTGCGTAGGGGGGAAATGGGGGTGGGAGAGGTTGGTGTGTTTATGTGTGTGTGTGTGTGTGTGTGTGTGCGTGCTTCCTTTTTACTTCTCCTCTTCCTCCTCCTCCTCCTCCTCCTCCTACCCATACTTTTCATCATATATATCAACGACCTAGAACTAGGATTAAAATCCAATCTTTCAAAATTTGCCGACGACACAAAGGTGGGTGGGAAGGCCCTCACGACGGCAGACTGCGAAATTATCCAGAGAGACCTGGACCTGATCACTCGGTGGTCGGAAAAATGGCAGATGTCCTTCAACACTACCAAATGTAAAGTAATGCATATCGGATCCAGAAACAGCAACCACATATACCACATGGGTGGCGAACCACTACATGTTGTGCAAGAGGAAAGAGACCTCGGGGTCACCATAACTTGAAACAAACAAAACACTGCAAGTCCGCCTGTAAGAAAGCCAATACAATGCTTGGGTTCATATCGAGGAACTTCGAATACAAGACGCCGGGAGTTATGTTATCCTTGTATAATTCGCTGGTAAGGCCCCACCTGGAATACGCCGTGCAATTCTGGTCTCCTAATTACAGGAAAGACATTGAATTACTTGAGAGAGTACAGCGCCGCGCCACGAAGATGATACCATCACTGAGGACGAAGCCCTATGAAGAGCGACTCGAGCGACTCAACCTCTTCACGTTGGAAAAGAGACGACTGCGGGGAGACATGATACAAGTCTTTAAGTACCTGAACAAGCTCAGCAACGTTGATCACTCCAAATTCTTCACGCTACAAACTAACCTGAGAACAAGAAACAACGGAAAAACAATTCAAGCAAAGCGATGCAATACCGACATCGGCAGGAGTTATTTCTCAAATAGAGTTGTTCGCCACTGGAACAGCCTTCCTGCAGAAGTGGTTAGCGCAGAGACCATCAACTCCTTCAAGAAACGCATTGATCGCCACTTTGCTGCAACGGGTGTGAACTGAACGTTCCCAAGAGTAGGTACACAAGTGCTTTAATCCTTCCTTGCAAGCCACTCCTATGGCAAACGGATTGATTAAATCACTGAACGCAGGCAGCCTAGTAATGAGCCAACAGGCTTTTTGCTGCCTGCTAGTCCATGTTTCCATGTTTCCTCCTCCTCTTTAGTCTTTTTGGTCACTATCAGCAGTGACCTCTAACATTCACAGCACTAAAAGTCTGCTGCAAAAATGCTAATACTGTGCTCGGGTGAAAAGCGAGGAGCTTAACATGAAAGGCACCGAAAGTAATGATATCTGTGTGTAGCTCGTTGGTAAGATCTCACCTGCAATACGCCGCTCAGTTCTGCTTCTAATTAAAAGAAGGACATCGAGGGAGTGCAGCGATGCGCCAAGGTTTTGATGCCATCGCTGGGGTCACAGGCGGGTGAGTGAAGGACGCGGCAAGCCACCTAACCAATTAAAGAAAAGACACGACAATAATGGGCTTGGATAAATGTCTACATATGTATAAACAAATTCAGCAACGTCGATCTTTCAATTTTCGTGAACCTCAAACTAATCCGAGAACGATGAGTTACAGTAAATAAAAAAAATTAAACGAGGCGATGCTGCACTAACACCGACAGCACTATTTTTTTTCAGGAACAGTAATCGGTCACAGGAATAGCCTCCCTGCAGAATTAGTTACAGTGAAAACTATCAACCCCTTTAAAATTCACATTGATCGTTACGTCGTTTTAATTACAGTAAATAAAAAAATAAACGAAACAATGCAGCACCAACACCGACAGCACTATTTTTTTTCAGGAACAGTAATTGGTCACAGAAATAACCTCCCTGCAGATTTAGTTACAGTAAAAGCTATCAACCCCTTTAAAATTCACATTGACCGTTACTTCGTTGGGGCAAGAGTGAAGTGAACGTTCCCGAGCGTACGTTGAGTCAAGGCTTCAGTCTGTTCCGCAGGTCACTTAGGAAACGGATGAACTGAGGAACTCACTAAAGCAAGCTCTCTCGTTACACGGTTTTCTGTTGCCTGTTGTATGCTCTCATGTTTCCTCCTCTTCCTCTTCCTCTTCCTCCTCCTCCTCCTCCTCCTCCTCCTCCACCACCACCTGCGTCGCCAAACGGGTATGACATCCATTAGTCGTGTAAGTCTATTTCATATCCATTTGTGCGAGTGTCTTACTATTGTCCAGTCTCTCTCTCTCTCTCTCTCTTTAAACACATGTTTAGTACATTAGTACATGGCAATAATTTTTGTCTAAGCTAAAGTTCCCCCGAGCGGTGGGGAGCTATTCAAAAGCCTCTGCCGAGATTACATGTTCTAACAATTATTTACGTGTTTACAATTGCTTAATGGCGTTTACATTTATGCTTTTACGGTGGGTGTAGGAGTAGCCACCTGTGGGACCCAACCTTCATCTGCTGAGTGGACAGTTGTGTCACGTCCACATCAGCAGTGAGGTTGTTCCACCACACCACCGCTGCATGGGATGGAGTGGGTGCTGGAGCGGGCCCTTGGCACTTCCAGGAGGGAGGCGTTGCTCAGCACCGTTCTCGTGCTACGCTCAGGCCTCCTCAGGTCCGTCAGGTGGGTCAGGTGGGGGCTTGTGCCCCCAGTGTTTGTCCGTCACCGTCAGGAGCAGGCAGCGGCGGTGCTCCGGGCGGCTGGGCTGTCCCAGCTGGCTCCTGCTGCTCCCTCGTGTGGATGTTGCTGTTGTTGTTGTTGTTGTTGTTGTCGTTGTCGTTGTCTCTCCAACTGGCTCGGTCGGTGGTGCTGGGTGCACTCCATCGTCCTAGAATCCTCTCTCTTGTATGTTCTGGAGGAGGTGCAGTCGTTGGCGTAGGATGGTTTGAGGAGAGGTTTGAAGTATTATGTTCCACAGAATAGGCTCTCTCTCTCTCTCTCTCTCTCCATGGACGTGTTCTCAAAGGTATTTTCATCAAGGGGAATCACCGGCCGGATAACTTTGGCTTGTCACCTGTGTTAAGTTTTCCCTGACGTCTCATTAAATTTCTTGATCCCTTCTGTCGGCAGATTCTTACTTTTTTCTTTTTATATTTTCTCCATTTTTTTTGCTCTTGAGGACGATGGGGACGTATTGCTCTCTCTCTCTCTCTCTCTCTCTCCTCCATATTCTGTCGTTTTTCATCTTTTCCGCATCATCGCCTTGTCTTCCATTATTCCATCTATCTCTTCTCACGCCATACCGTCCGATCTCTTTTCTTTCCTCTGATTTCCTTCCCTGCCAACCATCATCTTTCCTTCTTCCTATCTTCTCCCCATTATCAACCTCCTTCTCTTTCCCATCGTCCTCTCTTCATGAATGTCTCGTCACCCGCCCTTTCTCCCTTTCTCCCTTTCACTTCCCTCCAATCTCTCCCCTTTGTTTGTACTCCCACCCTTCCCTCCTCCCTCCCACCCACGCTCTTCACTCCCTCTACCCTCCATGCCAAACACCAGTGCTTGGGGCAACGCGAGTCAGCGGAAAATATTCTCGTCTTCGTCCTCCTTTTTTTTCCGTTTCATTCTCTTCGTATTCGTCTTTCTCATCTTTGTTTCCTAGTTGTCGTCGTCGTCGTCCTCCTCCTCCTCCTCCCACCCGCAGGCAGAGACGCAAAGCAAAACGAAAGAAACACGTTCTCGAAAATGTTGCTAGTGTGTGTGTGTGTGTGTGTGTGTGTGTGTGTGTGTGTGTGTGTGAATCTTTTGCAGTAGCTTAAAGGTCGATGTGTTTTGTAGGACACGTGTGCAATTTTCCGCAAGTTTTATTTAATCCTGCTTAGTCTGAGTCTCATGATAAAATGATTTTGACTTGGGTGGCACAGAAAGAATATCAAACCCCCAGGGAGCCTTAATCTTAGGGAGCAGCGTTCACGACTTGCTGTAACATTGCTCTAACATTTTCTTCCTATAACATTGCTCTAACATTTTCTTCCTGTAACATTGCTCTAACATTTTCTTCCTGTAACATTGCTCTAACATTTTCTTCCTGTAACATTGCTCTAACATTTTCTTCCTGTAACATTGCTCTAACATTTTCTTCCTGTAACATTGCTCTAACATTTTCTTCCTGTAACATTTCTCTAACATTTCATTTTCTTCCTGTAACATTCATTTTCTTCCTGTAACATTGTCTGACATT
Organism: Eriocheir sinensis; assembly: GCF_024679095.1. NCBI lineage: Eukaryota > Metazoa > Arthropoda > Malacostraca > Decapoda > Varunidae > Eriocheir > Eriocheir sinensis. The sequence continues at coordinate 3,313,745 of NC_066560.1, forward strand.
TTCTTCCTGTAACATTTTTTCTTCCTGTAACATTGCTCTAACATTTTCTTCCTGTAACATTGCTCTAACATTTTCTTCCTGTAACATTGCTCTAACATTTTCTTCCTGTAACATTGCTCTAACATTTTCTTCCTGTAACATTGCTCTAACATTTTCTTCCTGTAACATTGCTCTAACATTTTCTCCCTGTAACATTGCTCTTAACATTTTCTTCCTGTAACATTGCTCTGACATTTTCTCCCTGTAACATTGCTCTAACATTTTCTTCCTGTAACATTGCTCTAACATTTTCTGCCTGTAACATTGCTCTGACATTTTCTTCCTGTAACATTGCTCTAACATTTTCTCCCTGTAACATTGCTCAAACATTTTCTTCCTGTAACATTGCTCTAACATTTTCTTCCTGTAACATTGCTCTAACATTTTCTCCCTGTAACATTGCTCTAACATTTTCTTCCTGTAACATTGCTCTAACATTTTCTTCCTGTAACATTGCTCTGACATTTTCTTCCTATAACATTGCTCTAACATTTATCATTCCTTTTAATGTTTTTTTTTCTGCTCCTGCACGGTGTCGGGTGTTGAAAAAGGATAGACTGGGGTTATAAAATCGTTAGACTCGGCTGTCGTTGGGTTTTGGGCGCCGCGTCAATCACTCTCTGTAACGGCGTCTCAATTATTTCTTTGGTGATATATATAAAACCTGTACTTGGTTGATGAAAAAAAAAAGCTTTAACTTACCCAGCGCCGGATTGCAAGATTTGTGTATGATTTACGTTGTTCAATAATTTGTAAGTCAAGATATACGAAACAACACACACACACACACACACACACACACACACACACACACACACACACACACACACACACACACACACACACACACACACACACACACACACACACACACACACACACACACACACACACACCTGTACATACCTGACCATGATATTGAATCTAACACCACCAACAACAACAACAACAAAAATTATGATAAAAACAATGATAATGATGATAATAATAATAATAATAATAATAATAATAAGAAGAAGAAGAAGAAGAAGAAGAAGAAGAAGAAGAAGAAGACGAAGAAAAAGAAGAAGAAGAAGAAGAAAAGAAAAATTAAAGTATAACATTAAAAGAATGACGTATAAACCACCACCACCCAAATATTAAATGAATGAAAGAATAAACAGAATGGTAATCATGCACACACTAACTCATAATCACACTAAAGGTTTAAAATCGAAGCAGCATAAAATATTCACCAAGCCAAATGCAGCGCGGACTTGGCTCAAAGGTCATGTGTGGGAGGTCATGGCCGCCGGGAGCGAGAGAGTGACCTCCCAGGCACAAGAGGATTATGGGCGCAGCAAGAAAACAAGAAAAAAGGAAAGGCGCAACCAGGAGAGGAGGGAGAGGGAGGGGGAGAGGGGGGGAGGGGAAAGAGAGAGGGAAAGGGGAGGGGAGAGGAGGAGACAGGAGCGAGAGGGGACGGGAGTAGGAAAAAGAGAGGGAGAGGGAAGCTAAAGAGGTGGGAGGGAAACAAAGGGAGGTGGAAGGTAAAGAGAGATGGTGGGAGGAGAGAAAGAGGGAGAGGAGGAGGGAAAGGGAGAGATGGATAGAGGAGGGAATGAGAGGAAGGAGGTGGGAAGACGGAATCAGAATGGGGAGAAGGGAGAGGAAGAGGGAAAGAGAGAAGGTGGGAGGAGAGAAAGAGGGAGAGGAGGGAAAGGGAGAGATGGATATGGAAGGGAATGAGAGGGAGAAGGTAGGAAAACGGAATCAGAGTAGGGAGAGGGGAAGGAAAGAGAGAGGGGAGAGGAAGAAGGAAAGAGATAGGAGAGAGGAGGAGGGAAAGAGAGAGTGGAAGGAATGAAAACTGGGGAGGGAAGGAGGGAAAGAGAGAGGGAGAAAGTGGAAGGTGGGAAAGAGAGAATGGAGGGAGGGAAAGAGAAAGGAGAGAGAGGAGGAGGAGGATGGAAAGAGAGAGGGAGAGGAGAGGAGGGAAAGGGGAGAGAAGGGAAAAAGATAGGGAAAAGGTGGAAGGAGGAAATGAGAGAGAGAGAGAGAGAGAGAGAGAGAGAGAGAGAGAGAGAGAGAGAGAGAGAGAGAGAGAGAGAGAGAGAGACATGATAGAAGGAGGCGAATAAGAGGAAGAAAAGGGGAAGAGAGAGAAAAAGTGGAGGGGAGGAGTGGGAGAAATGCAAGATGGAGGAAGAGGAGAGTAAGAGGAGGAAGGGGAGGAGAGAAGGAAGGAGGAAGGCGAGGAGTAAGGGAAATACAAGATGAAAGATGAAAGAGGGGGAAGAAGGAGAGAGGGGGAGGAGAGGGAGGGAGAGGAAAACACTGATACAAACATCTGAAAACGTGAAGAATTTAATAAGAACACAAAAGATTTCAAAGTAGCTTCATACGTTTCTTTCTTTGACGCTGCCTCTGTCTGTATGTCTGTCTCTCTCTCTCTCTCTCTCTCTCTCTCTCTCTCTCTCTCTCTCTCTCTCTCTCTCGCTCCTTCTTCTTTTTCTCCTTCTTTTCCTTTTTCATCATCATCATCATCATCATCATCTTCTTCTTCTTCTTCTTCTTCTTCTTCTTCTTCTTCTTCATTTTCTTCTTCTTTTTCTTCTTCTTCTTTCATAAACACCTTCCTGCCTCTTCCTCCTCCTCCTCCTCCACCTCCTATAACGTACGGCAGTGTCAGGGTAATGGTATGCTAATGAAGGCATGATAGCGGTGTAATTCATTTTGTCATTAAACACAAATTAATTATATTTTCCTTTGGACTCTTACCTGCTACCGGTGATTAGGATGCGGCGCCACACATTGCTGTCCTGAGATTTTTTTTTTAAAGTATATTTTGTCGTCTTTTTGTGTCTCTTGTTACGCACAAGTGGAAGTACAAGACTGATGTATAAGTCTTAAGGTGTATGTTTTTTTTCTCTTCCTCTTTCTCGTTTTGATTAGAACTGTGCATTCGTAATTTTAAAACACACACACACACACACACACACACACACACACACACACACACACACAGTCAAGTAAACTAATTATCGGAAAATTAAATTAGTTTCCCATTTTCTTTGCGCGAGTTTTAGTTTCTTTGATTCGTGTATGACTTTGAGAGCCTCGTTAACTTCCGTTCCTTATTATAAAAAAAAAAAATTAACTGTTTCCGTAGAATTGATGGAGAGAGAGAGAGAGAGAGAGAGAGAGAGAGAGAGAGAGAGAGAGAGAGAGAGAGAGAGAGAGAGAGAGAGAGAGAGAGAGTTACTACCGGTACCATGTAATTCAGTACGGCCTGTTGTTTGGTCGGACTGTCGGCGAACAACAACAACAATAATAATAATAATAATAATAATAATAATAATAATAATAATAATAATAATAATAATAATAAAAGAGGCAGACAGACAGACAGGCAAACAGAGACAAGCATAAGTATACAGACAGCCAGAGACACAGACAGACAGACGGACGGACTCACGGACAGACACACGAGTGGGCTGTGAGGGGAAAGTTAGTCACCAGAAGTTCAACGCAGACAAGCTTGTAAATAAAATGACATCTGACTGGCTTTACATGGCAGGACGAGCTTAACCTTTCGACATTGGTTCTGCCTTTGCACTGCCCCAAGAAAACAGCGTTGCCCCGTTCCTTTACTCTTATTTCCTCTAGTGTGTGATGCGGCGGAGGAAAGCTGAGGTTGTGAATGGTTGGGTTAGGTTCCTCCTTGGACATACAGATCTTATTTTTCCTCCTCTTACTTCTCCTTCTCCTTCCCTACGTCCTCCTCCTCCTCCTCCATCTCCATCTCTTCTTTCTCCTCTTTTTGTTGTTGTTGCTGTTGTTGTTATTTTTGGTTGGGTTAGGTTCCTCCATGGACATACAGATCTTATTTTTCCTCCTCTTACTTCTCCTTCTCCTTCCCTACCTCCTCCTCCTCCTCCTCCTCCACCTCTTCTTCTTTCTCCTCTTTTTGTTGTTGTTATTTTTTTGTTTTTGGTGGGTTCCTCCATGGACATACAGATCTTATTTTTCCTCCTTCCATGGATACTTCTACTTCTTTTTTTCTTCTCCTTCTCCTTCCTTCCCTCCCTCCTCTCCTCCTCCCTCCTCCTCCTCCTCTTCTTTCTCCTCTTTCGTGTTGTGCTGTTGTTGGTTTATTTTTTAGTAGTTAGGTTCGCATAAATGCTTTATTTTTTCCTTCCTCTCCCTTCTCCTTCTTCTCCTCCTCCTCCTCCTCCTCCACCTCTTCTTTCTCCTCTTTTTGTTGTTCTTGCTGTTGTTGTTGTTAGTGTTGTTGATGTTATTTTTGACGTTAATGTTGTTGGTCATGTTGCTTTTGTTGTAATATTTTTTTTCATTCATTTCCTCTTGATTTTGTTCTTGTTCATATTCTATTTCTTCTTCTTCTTCCTCTTGTTCTTGTTCTTCTTATTCTTATTCCTCTTCTTATTTTTATTCTTATTCCTCCTCCTCCTCCTCCTCCTCCTTCTTCTCCTTCTCCTTCCCCCGCTGGGTATTACACTGCACCTGCCTCGGTAACACAGGTGAGGCCCCTCAAGCCACAGGTGTACCGGGAACACCTCCTGGGACCGTTGGGACTTGGGTGTAATCGTTAACTCACCTTTCTCTCTCTCTCTCTCTCTCTCTCTCTCTCTCTCTCTCTCTCTCTCTCTCTCTCTCTCTCTCTCTCTCTCTCTCCGGTTTTTCTTCTTCTTCTCTATTTCTTCTTCTTCTTCTTCTTCTTCTTCTTCTTCTTCTTCTTCTTCTTCTTCTTCTCCTCCTCAACCTCCTCCTCCGTCTCCTCCTCCTCCTCTTCCTCCTCCTACTCCTCCTCCTCCTCCTCCTCCTCCTCCTCCTCCTCCTCCTCCTCCTCCTCCTCCTCCTCCTCCACTCTCCTTTCTTTGATTTCTTTACCTCGCACAAAGGGAGGAAGGAAGGAAGGAAGAGAATAGCAGCTGATAAAATTAAGGCAATGACGATCTTAAACCACGAAAGGGAGGAGTGAAAAGGGAATGAAAGGAAGGAGGAATTAGCAGGAGAGCGAGAGAGAGAGAGAGAGAGAGAGAGAGAGAGAGAGAGAGAGAGAGAGAGAGAGAGAGAGAGAGAGAGAGAGAGAGAGAGAGAGAGAGAGAGTTTGATAAGTTGTTATACGAGGTAACATTCTTTTATTACTTAACTTCAGGAATAGGATAATTTATAATGGAAAGAATAATGGTGCTGGTGGAGGGGATGGTGGTGTTGAAATTGGTGTTGAGGATGAGTGTGGTGGTGATGGTGTTGATGGTTGTGGTGGTTGTGAATATAATAGTGGTGATGGTGGTGACTGTGGTTGTGGTAGTGATGGTGATAATGGTGATGGTGGTGGTGGTGATGATGGTGATGATATTGATGATGGTGATGGTGGTGACAGTATCCGTTTTCTTTCACTCTTAATGAAGGTCTCTTATTTCCATTTCATTGAGTCCCCCCTTTTGTCCCAGTTTATAGGTATCGTCCTTTCTCTGTCTATACGTATGTTTGTATTTTTCCCTATGTGGTTTTTTATCCATAATTTCTTAGTTTTTTTTTATCGTTGTTACATCTCTTCCCTCGTTCTTCATCTGCCATTTCCTTCTCCAACTTTTTCCACTCCTAAATATAATTCTTCAGTTTCCTCCGTTCTTCATTTCGCCTCCTATTCTTTTTTTTTTTCCTTTATTTCCTTTTTTCTCCGTCTCTCTATCCCTAGTGTAATTTAGTGTAATTTGCTTTCATTTCACTTATTCGTATTTTTCCTTCACTTCCTTCTCTCCTGCTTCCTTATTTCTCCTCCGTTCTTCATTTCGCCTCCTATTTTTCTTTTTTTTCCTTCATTTCCTTTTGTCTCGGCCTCTCTCTCTCCCTCCCTAGTGTAATTCTTCTTTCTCCGGCTTTCACTTCACTTATTCGTATTTTTCCTTCATTTCCTTCTCTCCTGCTTCCTTATTTCTCCTCCGGTCTTCATTTTGCCTATCATCTTTTTCTTTCATTCCCTTCTTTCTTGCTTCCTTATTTCTCCTCCGGTCTTCATTTTGCCTATCATCTTTTTCTTTCATTTCCTTCTCTCCTGCTTCCTTATTTCTCCTCCGGTCTTCATTTCACCTATCTTCTTTTTCCTTCATTTCCTTCTCTCCTGCTTCCTTATTTCTCCTCCGGTCTCCATTTTGCCTCCCATTCTTATTTTCCTCTCATTTCCTTCTCTCTTGTCACCTTCTCTCTCCACATTGTAATTATTCCTTTTCCTCCGGTCTTCATTTCACCTATCTTCTTTTTCTTTAATTTCCTTCTCTCCTCCTTCTTTATTTCTCATGCGGTCTCCATTTTGCCTCCCATTCATATTTTCCTCTCATTTCCTTCTCTCTTGTCACCTTCTCTCTCTACATTGTTCCCATTCATATTTTCCTCTCATTTCCTTCTCTCTTGTCACCTTCTCTCTCTACATTGTAAATTATTCCTTCTCCTCCGGTCTTCGTTTTCTTCCATTTCCTTCTCTCCTTCTTCTTTATTTCTCCTCCGGTCTTCATTCAATCTATTCGTCTTTTTCTTTCACTTCCTTCACTCCTTCTTTATTTCTCCTTCGGTCATCATTTCACCTCTTCTTTATCATTCAATTCCTTCTCTCCTTTTTCCTTATTTCTCCTCCGGTCTGCATTTCAACCTGTTCTTCTTTTTCTTTCATTTCCTTCTTCTTCTTCCTTATTTCTCCGCATTGTATTTCTTCCTTTTCCTCTCGTCCCTATTTCACGTATTCATATTTTTCTCACGTTTCTTTGCCTTCTTCTTTTTCCTCTCCGCAATGTATTTCTTCCTCTTCCTCCTATTCTTATTTTCTCGTTTCCTTTTCTTCCGTCACCTCCTCTTTTCTTATTTCACCTATTCTTATTTTTCTCAGGTTTTTCTCTTCTTCTTTCTCGTCTCCGCATTGTAAGTCTTCGTTTTCCTTCTATTCTTATTTTCTCGCTTCCTTCTATCCTGTCACCACCTCTTTCCTTGTTGCAGTTTCTCTCCTCCGGCCTCACTTTCGCGTCCCATTCGTATTTTTCTTTCATTTCCTTCTCTCTCGCCGCCTCTCACCGCGATGCAATTCTCCCTTCTCCTGTCCTTGTTCCCTCCTCCTGTAACTCTTCACCTTACTCCATTTATTTCTCTCCTCTTTCTCTTCTTCGTTTTCGTCTCCTCTCCTCTCCTTTCACCTCCTCTCCTCTGTTCACTATTTATCACAATCTCTCTCTTTTCTTTTCTTCTGATCATGTTCATTACTGTCTTTTTTCCCATCTCTCTCTCTCTCTCTCTCTCTCTCTCTCTCTCTCTCTCTCTCTCTCTCTCTCTCTCTCTCTCTCTCTCTCTCTCTCTCTCTCTCTCTCTCTCTCTCTCTCTCTACGAATCTCCTCTCCCGTGTTCATTCCTCTTCTCACCTCTCTGATCCTCTTCTCTTTTTCCTTTTCTTATTTCCTTTCCTCTTATTTTCTTACCTTTTCTTTTCATCTTATCTCCCTAGCTCTCTCGTTTTACCTTTTTCTTCTCTTCATTCTCCTTCTCTTCTCCTACCTCTCCTTCATCTTTCCTTCTCTCTTCTTCCCCCTCCTCTCCTTTTATCATATCTCCACACCACTCTCATCCTCCACTTTCCCTCTCTGCCTCCTCTTCCTCTCCTCTCATTTTGTCTCCCTGTCTCTCTCCTCCGCTTTTACTCCTCCTCCTCTCTTATCATTTCATCTTCCCACTTCTCTCCTCCTCCACTCTTACTCTCCTCTTCTTCCCCGACCTCTCTTTTCATATCATCTCATCTCCTCACCTTTTTCGTCTTCCGCCTTTACCGTATGAGGCCAAACGAGGACTGTGGGGCGGGTCGGAGGCGCCTGAGGGAGACACAAGCCATAACACAAATTTGGAGTCAGGGAAAACACGAAACAACTCCATTAGGCGCTGCTAGATGGCGCGGCGGGCGGGAAGAGGTCAGGCCGGGGCAGCGGGGGATGAGGAGGGAGCGGGGGGAAGGGAAGGGAAGGGGTGGAAAGGCAGAGATGGAGAGGAAGGAAGGGTTTGGATGCTTGGAGTATAGAGATGGAAGGGAGGAAGGAAGGAAGGTAGGTAGGTAGGGAGGGAAGGAAGGAAGGAAGGAAGGAAGGTAGGTAGGTAGGAAGGAAGGAAGGAAGGAAGGAAGGAAGGAAAGGCAGAGAAGGGAAGTGTTTGGGAGATTTACATAGAATGAAGAGTTTGAAGAAGTGAGGAAAGAAGGAAGGAAAGAGTGGAATGGCAGAGGAGGAAAGGAAGTGTTAGGGATGCTTGGAATGAAAAAAAAATGGAGAAAGGAAGGAAAGAAGGAGGGAAGGAAGCAAAGAGAGGAAATGCAGAGAAGAGGAAAAGAGAGAGAGAGGAGAGAGAGAGAAGAGAGAGAAGAGAGAGGAAGAGAAGAGAGAGAGAGAGAGAGAGAGAGAGAGAGAGAGAGAGAGAGAGAGAGAGAATATAGATGAGGAAGGAGGAAGAAATATGAATGCGAGGGTGTGAGAGATGGAAAGAAAGGAGGGAGAAATTGATAAAGGAGGGATAGAGAGAAACTGTAGAAGGAATGGAAAGAAGGAAGGAATAGGTGGATTATAAGGAGGAGAAAAGAAGTGGTGGAAGGGACGGGATGGAGAAAATTGGAGTGGATGGAGGCAAAAAAATGGAAAGGGAGGAGTAGGCAGTGGGTCCTCCTCCTCCTTCTCCTCCTCGTCCATTACCTCCTTCCTTTATTGTATTATCGGCAGCCACGTCTTCTCCGACCATCCACAAATTGTATCTGAGTTTCGATAACGCGTGTAATGGAATCACTGAGGACTGTGCGGGGGCTGAGGAGGGCCTGGGAAGGGGACCAAGGGGCTGAGAAGAACGTGCAAGTCATGAATGGGGCTGAGTAAGGGGGATTGGACTGAAGGACTGAGGAGAAGCTAATGGGGGTAAGAATGGTCTGGAAATAGGCGGGGAAGGAGCTGGGAAGGGGAGTAAGGGGCTGAGAAGGGAGTGCAATGCATGAATGTGGATGAGTTAGGGTGACTGGGCTGGAGGGCTGTTAAGGAGCTAAAGGGGCTGAAGAATGGGCTGAAACTAGGCTGGGATTGGACTTTTTTTTTTTATAACGTCTTCGCCTGTAGCGCCGGTAGGCTTTCTTCAGGGCCCAGGTGGTCGGCCCAAGCCCGTCATGGCGCAGGCAATTTTTATAGTGGCGCCAGTTATGCTTGGCTCATGCTGCCCCCCGGAACTCATTCTTGATTCACTGGACGGTTTCTTTTAGAGTCCGGGTTGATGAGTGGTCTTCAGGAAAGCATGTGGGTAGTCTTAGGCGACTCGGCGGCGATTGAAAAATCCCAGGTGGTAGCGTGGGGATTCGAACCGACGTCGTCCATGGCGCGGTGAATGCGGGACCCGCACGCTAACCACTCAGCCACCGCCTGGGCAGAGCCTAGAAGGGGCTACACTACGACTGTGGAAATGGGAGTAGAGAAGAGAGAAGATAGAGAAGAGGTAAAAGAAAGGAATGAAGAAGGGGTATAGACTGTTTGAAGAAGAATGTGAGGAATGATATTAATACATTTTTTTATCCTCCTCCTATCGCTCCCTCTCTTCCTTCTTTTCCTTCTCGCCCTTTCTTTATACTAGTTTTATAGTATTTCTATTTTTATTATTCTTTTCATATTCGTTATTCTTACAGTAGTTTTTTTGTTTTTTTCCATTATCATGTTCTTCGTGCAGTAGTTTTTTTTTATCGTAGAAAGAAATAGATTGCCGGTTTTTAACTTCTTTTTTTTCTTTTGTTTATTCTCCTTTGTCCACTCCTTCCTCCATTCCTCATCGATCCGTTCTCTTTTTTAGGTTCGTCTTTCAGTGTTAAATTTATCTTGCTCACCTTTTTTTTTACGCTGCTTATATTTACGATTTGTTATATATTTTCTTTTTTTCCTTCTTTTGTGTGTGTTCTTGGCTACATACTCGCTTACCCACCATCCATCTGTCTGTCTGTCTATCTGTCTGTTTATCTGTCTGGCTATCTGTCTGTCTGTCTGTATGTATGTCTGTCTGTCTATCTGTCTGTCTGTCTGTATGTCTGTCTCTCTATCTGTCTGTCTGTCTGTCTGTCTCTGTCTGTATGCTTGTCTGTCTATCTGTCTGTCTGTCTGTCTATCTGTCTGTCTGTCTGTCTCTATCTGTATGTCTGTTTGTCTATCTATCTATCTCTGTTTGTCTGTCTTTCTGTATCTATCTGTCTGTCTCTCTATCTGTCTGTCTATCTGTGTCTATTTGTCTGTCTGTCTGTCTGTTTTGATTGCCTGTCTTCCGAATACTCATGAATAACACCCATATTATTGTTCCTCTTCCCCACTCATCCACCTCTCACCCTCTCACCCACCCCTCTTACCCTCTCATCCCCCCCTCCCCCCCCGCCCACTCACCCTCCTCTCACCCCCCCTTCCATCACCGTCTTGGGATGGCTACGTGACCAATACCATCACAACCTCCTCTTCCTCCTCCTCCTCCTCCTCCTTTTTTTATGCCCTTCCTCCTCCTCCTCTTGCTCCTACTTTTCGTCCTTCATGTCTATCTATACCTGCTGCTCTTCTTACCTCTCCTTATCCTCCTCCTCCTCCTCCTCCTCCTCCTCCTCCTCCTCCTCCTCCTCCTCCTCATTGACATTTATTGACCATCATCACGACACCTTTGTGCTGATGACATTTAGAAATACCGCTGCCCTTCTTCCTCCTGCACCACCACCACCACCACCACCACCACCACCACCATTTCCTCCTCCTCCTCCTCATCATCATCATTATCATCATTATCATTACTCGATTGTTATTTATCACCATCGTGTTATCTTTCTGCTCATGACATAAATGGATGCTCTTATTCCTCCTCCTCCTCCTATAGTGAGCGGGTATAGGCTAAGGGGTTGGTTAATACCGATAGTTAAAATATGTATGTTAAGCCTCTGCGGGCCGTTCCAGAGGGATCAGATCTGAAGGTGACTATTAACGGTAACCTAAGGCATGCTGAGCCCTGTAAGCCTGTCTGTTGATAATTTAATGCTGTGTCGAGGTTCATAATTAGGAGTGTTGCCTATCTATCTGTCCATCTATCTATCTATCGATCTATCTGTCTGTCTGTTTACTCTACCTGGAACACACTGTAGCACTGATCCCCAACTACAAGTAGGAATTCGAGTTACTTAAGAGTACGTCGAGGCTTTACGGAAAGAATTCAGTCGTGTAGGCCACAGCCGTTTCAATCGACTCAAGTTCAACGGCTTTGCGCTGGAAAAGATTTGTGAAGGGATTTCATGAAGATCTGAAACTACCGGAACAAGTTCAATAACATCAGTCACTTTAAGTCTTAGGGTCAATTTTACAGTCCATTGCAGCAAGTTTGTAAGCACCCCAACCAAACACAACATACGGCGTTCATATAAAAAGTAGGAAATTTTAGGAATCCACACAGAAAATCTCTTTTATATCTGGCAGCGAGTAGAAATAACGGATCATTGTGGAGAATAAAGTTTGGTTTGGGCGCTTACAATGACTGTGCCGGACTGTCGAACTGGCCATTAAAGTCTCTAAACTAACCTAATTACTAGAAATAATGCCAACGATTCAAGCGAGGGTGTGTAATACAGACACTGGCAGGAGTTGTTCTCTAATCGGGTCATCCGCCTTGAGAGAAACCTTCGTGATTAAGTAATTATTGCGAACACGACCGACTTGCTTAAATGTTGTGTTGACTTATTACTTCACGACAGGAGTGAATTGGACGTTCCCAAACACACTTAGGGTGCGGCCACACTGCACGCGGTTTGCTGGGAAGGTGGAGGGTAGCGGGATGCCTAGCGGGTCAGAGGCAAGAACAAACACACGTTATCTAATACGAGTGGCCATACAGGACGCGGGTAGCGGGTTCCCTCCAAGCTTACCCGCTACCCGCGTCCTGTATGGCCACTCTAAATACCATGTGTTTGTTCTGCCTGCCCTGCTACCCTCACCTCCCAGCAAACCGCGTTCTGTAGATCACGGAAGTGCCAGACGAATCCATCAAGTCGCTGAAGCAGACAGACTTGTGAGAGAAAAGATCCGAGATTTTCTGTTGCCTACTCTTCTATGTTGTCTCCTCTTCTTCTTCCTCTTCCATCACCTTCTCCTCCTCCTTACGACGTTTGCATCACTTACACCACAGGATGCAAACGAGAGGAATAAGAGAAGTAGAGGAAACCATTTGGAAAGTGAATACTAGAGGAAAGCGAACAGGGTGAGGCGGAAAGGGAGGCAGCAACGAGAGACGAATGGTGGGAGTAAGGGAAAGGAGAGTTTGGAGAGAATGGGAGGAAGGAAAAGTGGAAGGGAGAGAGAAGGGGGAGGGGGGGGGAGGCGAGAGAGGCAGAAGAAAGGGAGGAAAGCTGGTTGGTTGCCATGGTAACCTTTGTGCCTTCATGCAAGCTCTATCCTGGAAAAGAGTGTATTCTATATTTTTATGTGTTTGTGTCAGTGTGTTTGTGCGTTTGTGTGCGTGTGTGTGTGTGTGTGTGTGTGTGTGTGTGTGTGTGTGTGTGTGTGTGTGTGTGTGTGTGTGTGTGTGTGTGTGTGTGTGTGTGCGTTTGTGCATTAGAAGGAAAAGTCGTTGTTCACTTTATTCGTTGCACACACACACACACACACACACACACACACTTACACACATTAAATATTCATGTATTCAGAATCCGAAGAAAGTAACAGCATCATTAGTTGAGGCATTTTCCGGAAACAAGCAAACAAAAAAAACAAAAAAATAAATGTAAATGAACTAAATGCGACTATGTAGGAGCGGGCGAGGAAAGGAAGAGAGGAAGAAGAGAGGAGGAAGGAAAAGGGAGGAAGGAGGAAGGAAGAGAGGAAGAGAGAAAGAGAAAAGAATGACAATGGAGGCAGGAGACAGTAAGAAGAGAGGATGAAGAGAGGGAAAGAGAAAATAAGGAAAAGGGAGGAAGGAGGAAAGAAAGAAGAGAGGATGAAGAGAGGGAAAGAGAAAATAAGGAAAAGGGAGGAAGGAGGAAAGAAAGAAGAGAGGATGAAGAGAGGGAAAGAGAAAATAAGGAAAAGGGAGGAAGGAGACAGGAAGAAGAGAGGAGGAAGAGAGGGAAAGAGAAAATAAGGAAAAGGGAGGAAGGAGGAAAGAAAGAAGAGAGGATGAAGAGAGGGAAAGAGAAAATAATGAAAAGGGAGGAAGGAGACAGGAAGAAGATAGGATGAAGAGAGGGAAAGAGAAAATAATGAAAAGGGAGGAAGGAGACAGGAAGAAGAGAGGAGGAAGAGAGGGAAAGAGAAAATAATGAAAAGGGAGGAAGGAGATAGGAAGAAGATAGGATGAAGAGAGGGAAAGAGAAAATAATGAAAAGGGAGGAAGAAGACAGGAAGAAGATAGGAGGAAGAGAGGGAAAGATAAAAAAAGTGAATAAGGAGAAGGGAGGAAGAAGGAAACAGGAAGAAATAATTGAGGAAGAGGAATATGAGAAACACTGTCTTGGGTTGGGACTACGGAAGGAAGAAAGGAAGGAAAAAAAAAAGACGAAAGGAGGGGAATGAGGAAGGAAGGAAGGAAAGAGGGAGGAAGGAAAAAAAAGAATGGATTAAGTAGAAGGAATGGAAGAAGGAAACATGAAGAAATAATTGAGGAAGAGGAATATGAGAAACGCTGTCTTGGGATGGGACTACGGAAGGAAGAAAGGAAGGGAAAAAAAGGGCCAAAGGAGGGGAAGGAGGAAGGAAGGAAGGAAGAAGAGAGGGAGGAAGGAAAAAAGCGGCGGTGACAAGGAGGAGGAAAGGTTTAGAGATGAAGATGAATGTGCGAGTATGGAAATATTATATCCTCTAAGACAGATGCTCATTTCTCTCTCTCTCTCTCTCTCTCTCTCTCTCTCTCTCTCTCTCTCTCTCTCTCTCTCTCTCTCTCTCTCTCTCTCTCTCTCTCTCTCTCTGTCTCATAACGCTGCTGCTGCTGCTCCAAATAATAGAAAGATAATAACAGTAATGGTAAAGGCAATAAGGTAATAATAATAATAACAATAATAATAATAATAATAAAATAATAATAATAAGCCTCGTTATAAGCCAACAAGCCTTTAGTAACATGCTTTGTCGTGTGTCCATGTTCCTCCTCCTCCTCCTCCTCCTCCTATTCCTCCTCCTCATCCTCATCCTCCTCTTCCTCCTCCTCCTCCCCTTCCTCCTCTTCCTTCCTGTTGTCCCCAATGAATGCAAATGCAGAACTTCAGGAAAGGAGGGAAAAATAGATTGTTTTTTTTAGTCAGAGTGAAAGGGGTATTTGATGCGGTGAAGGGACGAGGTGAGGTTTTATTGTTTTCCTTTTTTGTTGTTTTTGGTGTGATGGTGTTGATGTTGTTGATGGTGGTGGTGGTGGGCGTGGTAATAGTGGTGGTGATGGTGGTTGTGGTTGCGGTTGTGATAGTGGTGGTGGTGGAGGCAGACGTGTTGGAACTTGTGTACGTGACTGTGGTGGGTGGTGGTGGTGATGGTGGTGATGGTGGTGGTGATGGTGGCAGTTAGTACAATAGTGGAGATGGAGGAGAAGGTGGTGTTGGAAATTGTGAGAGAGAGTGGTGGAGAGAGAGAGAGCGTTACCCAAAGCCAGCACATTATTATTTCACTTCAATTTTAACTCATTTCATAATTCGCTGGGAAATAAAACTGAATATATTTAAGAACAGGACGAAAATAAATAAAAGTCGGGACGAAACACAAAACTCTAAAAGATTGTAACAGGGAAAGAACAAAGAGATTCATGGAACAACGGAAATAGATATGTAACACTGTAACACACACACACACACACACACACACACACACACACACACACACACACACACACACACCTGGGGCACCTGCTAATCCTACTCCTAATCCCTTAATCCCTTTCAATCCAATAAGGAGACACGGAGATCGGCTAAGTTTTGTTTTACTGAATGGAATCGAAACAGGAAGGACAGGGGCGGAATGGAAAGAATGGAATTAGGGTCTCTCTCTCTCTCTCTCTCTCTCTCTCTCTCTCTCTCTCTCTCTCTCTCTCTCTCTCTCTCTCTCTCTCTCTCTCTCTCTCTCTCTCTCTCTCTCTCTCTCTCTCTCTCTCTCTCTCTCTCTCTCTCTCTCTCTCTCTCTCTCTCTCTCTCTCTCTCTCTCTCTCTCTCAATCATCAATAAATAATAATAAAATGAAATAAAAAAATAATACACGTTAATATGTAGAATTCTAATGCAAGCGTCCTTTTCCTTTTTTTTTATATCTTTTTACAAACTTTTTTTTCAGTTTATTTCCCGCGGCTTTTGTTCGTGTGAGTGACAGGCAGTTTCATAGTTTGTGTATAAAAATTGCAGGACTATTTTTATTTTCCTTTCTATTATTTTTTAAACACCACTTAACCATTTGGAAATAGCTAAAATCTTCTGTCTCTTCGTCCCTCTCTCTCTTTTATCTATTATCTATCTGTCTATCTATCTATCTATATCTATTTACGTATCTATCAGCGATGTGGTGGAGGAAATAAAAAGTGTTTGACGTAGAGGATTGCGGTAAAGAAGGTTTGGATGGTGGTGGTGGTGGAGGTGGCAGTGGTAGTGGTGGTGGTGGTGGAGGTGGGAAAGGCTCTGGAAGTGGAGTGGCGTTTATTGGTGGAGATATGTGCTGGTCTGTTTATATTCGATTTCCCTTGCCCTTCAGAAGTTCTCTCGGGAGGGTGGTGATGGTGGTGGTGGTGGTGATGCTGGTGGTGATGAAGACTATAGTGTTTTCGGGGTTTTTCCTAGTAGTGGTGGTCGTGGTGGTGGTCTTGTTGTTGTTGTTGGTGGTGGTGGTGGTGGTGGTCTTGTTGTTGTTGTTGTTGGTGGTGGTGGTGGTGGTGGTGGTGGTCTTGTTGTTGTTGTTGTTGTTGGTGGTGGTGGTGGTCTTGTTGTTGTTGTTGGTGGTGGTGGTGGTGGTGGTCTTGTTGTTGTTGTTGTTGGTGGTGGTGGTGGTCTTGTTGTTGTTGTTGTTGTTGGTGGTGGTGGTGGTGGTGGTCTTGTTGTTGTTGTTGTTGTTGTTGGTGGTGGTGGTGGTGGTCTTGTTGTTGTTGTTGTTGGTGGTGGTGGTGGTGGTGGTCTTGTTGTTGTTGTTGTTGTTGTTGGTGGTGGTGGTGGTGGTGGTCCTTCCCTTTGTATGGCCTAACTTCGGTGGTCAATTTCTCTCCGCCTGTACTGTCTGATCGGCCTTGGTTCCTCCAGTAACTCCTGACTTTCCTCCCTTCCTCTCTTCCTCCCTCCTTTGCTTCCTCCCCCATCCTCCATTTCCTTGCCTTCTCTTCCTAACCTCCTTCCGTCTTTCTTCTTCTTCCATGTTTTTTTTTTATCTTTTTATCCACTTTATTTTCGTCCTCTCTTTCTTATTTTTTACTTCCCTCTCTCTTTCCTCCTTCCGTCTTTTCTTCCTTTCTCCCTTTCTCTCCTGTTTCTCCATCCATGCATCCTCTCCTTTCGCTCTCCCTTCCATCCTCCCTCCCTCTTTTCTTTCCTTTAAACCCTCCACTTTTCCTGCATAACACCTTCCGTCTCTCTTCCCCCATTCATTCTTCTCTTCTTCTTCCTCTTTCCCTCCAGCGCTACTCCTTACCTAACCTCCACTTTTTCTTCTTCTATTCCCCTCCTCTTCTTCTTACTCATTTATTCCGTTTTTCTGTGTTATTCTCGTTCTTGTTCTTCTTATTATTGTTCCTTTTCTTTTCCTCCTTCTCTTCCTCCTCTTCTTCCCCTTTTTCTAGCTCTCCTCCTCCTGCTCCTCCTCTTCCTCCCTCAGATGTTCAATAACGCCAATCACCTCACACCTTTTTGAGCTCCAGTCTAACCCGATTACCATGAATAATAGTCCGCCGTTTCGAGCAGACACTGGACAGGGATTTATTTTTTCTCTCAAATCGACTCATCCGTCTCCCGAACAATCTCGCAGCAGACGTAGCTAATGCGTGAACGATAAACTCATCTGAAAAGTGCATTGATTGTTACCTCGTTGCTACAGAGACGAGGTAAACGCTCCCTGATGTGCGTACAGCAAGTGCTTTAGTCTGCTCTCGAAGTCACTGAAGTATTTGGCGAATAGGTTCAATCTCCAAAGCCGGCAGCCTCGTCCTAAGCCAGCGTGATTTCTGCTTTCTGTTTATTTCCCGTTTTTTCCATGTTTCCTTCTTTTCCTCGTCCTCATCTTTTTCCTTCCCCTCCTCCTCCTTTTCTTCTTATTCTTTCTCTTCCTCCTTTTCCTACTCCTCCTCTTTCTCCTCCTCCTCCTCCTCCTCCACCCCCACCTCCTCGTCCTCCTCACCTTTATCCTACTCCTCCTCTTCTCCTTCCTCCTCCATCCCATCCTCCTCCTCCTCCTCCATCCCATCCTCCTCCTCCTCCTCCTCCTCCTCCTCCTCCTCCTCCTCCTCCTCCTCCTCCTCCTCCTCCTCCTCCAACTCCTCCTCCAACTCCTCTTCCAACTCCTCTTCCAATTCCTCCTCCTCCTTCTCTTCTGTACCTGGGTCTTACCTGTGCAGAGTGAGATGTGAAATTCAGTCGAGGTCAGGCCGCGTCCTCTCCGCCCCTCCCCCGCTGACTCGCCGTGCAGGAGACGAACCCTTGGCAGAACACGAGAGCGGCGTTGCACTGCCTCCTTGTTTTATTATTAATCCTCAGTGACAGACGATATCTAGCCTCTTGCCTTCCCTTTCTTGCTCTCTACTGTCTCCCTCCCTCTAGTGACAAACGAATTTTACCTTCTGCCTTCTCTTCCTTGTCCTACCGGCCTCTTGCAGACTCCTACGTTCTTATGTTCTTATGTTCTTGTCCCCCTCCTTTTATTGACAAACGAATTTTACCTTCTGCCTTTCCTTCCTGCTGTCTTTTGTCTCCCTCCTTCTAGTGACAAACGAATTTTACCTTCCGTCTTCCCTTCCTTGCTCTGTTCTGACTCCCACCTTCTACCATATCCTTATCCATTTGAAGAGCTGTATTTTTTAACCAGATTATGTTAGCACCGCAGAAAATTCTCCATAACGTATAATAGCCAAGATTTGGAAGGTGATAAGAACGTAAGAACAGAAGAACAGAAGGAGTCTGCGAGAGGCCGGTAGGAACACACGAGGCAGCTCCTGGAAACCGTGTATTTGTCCCTGTTAATTGACCTGATATTGGGTGCTCGAAATTAAAGGAAAAAAAAATGTATATATGAATGAAGCCACAGCGCGTCCATGTGATATACTTCGAGCAAATGTAGTCACGGCTCAGTTACAGAAAACGGAATTAGGGTTTATTGCATCACTTTGTTCACCTGGCCGAGTAAATTTAATAGCAGCCTGAACAGCCGCCCCGCTTTAAGCCGCCGCGGGTCATGAGGCGGGGAGGCTATTATTGTGTTATGTCATTGTGTTGTAGAATTGAATTAGTCTGTTTTAGCGAGGGGGAGAATGAGCCTTAAAGTGGGATAGTCAAGATAGGGAAGGGTTGTGAGAGGGGAAGATGTTTGTTGTTGTTGGTGGTGGTGGTGTTGGTGGTGGTGATGGTGGTGGTGGTTGTTGCTGTTAATATAGCCTTTTTTGAGGTAAAGAGACACGGGCTAACCTATGAGGCCGTCAGTGAAGAGCAGTAAATTATGGGAACTCAGCGCGGTGGATTTTTTAATCAGATTATTTTAGCACCGCAGAAATTCTCCCATAGCGTTTGATAGTCAAGGTTTGGAAGGTGCTAAGAACAAAAGGCAACTTCTGTAAACCCAACCCCACCTAACTTCACTATCTAAGAATTTATGTAACCTTCTTGATTGTAACTATCGTATTGGGGCTAAATAGACAAATTAGGAAGTTTGCCATTGGTACAGATTTTTCTTTGTTTTATGAGGCCATAGCAGTCAGTCAGGGCCTATATTTTCAAACTTTCGAGGGGTCACACACCCACATTTGGCAAGACTTTCGTAGAGGTTGTGGGAATTTCTCTTGGAAGTTTTATGAGCCTAGTGATAGTTTGGCAAGCCTTCTTCACCATGAACGTAAAAACACTGTTAATGAACCCGATTAATCTCCCTTGTGGCCTTTGGAAATATTAGTTGTGAGAGCCATAAGGGTTGGGGAAAACGGGCCCAGAAAAACCTCAGCCCGAACCTTTAAAGGGCAAGGTGCGGAGGGCGATAAAGGTAGGAAGGTCGGCATGTTAATAAAAGTGTAGCAGTCGGCTTTATTACACGGTGGAATATATTGTTATCCATATTCCACCATCTTTCTGAACCCATTCCATTCCTTTATTTTCTAGGAACGTTCTCTCCTCTCCTTTTCTTTTTTTTTTCGTTTTTTATGTTTTTTTCCCTTTCTCCTCTCTTATTGTCTCCTCTCCTTTCGTTTTCCTTTCTCTCCTTTCCTTTCCTTTCCTTTCCTTTCCTTTCCTCTTCCTTTCCTTTCCTTTCGTTTTCTCTTCCTTCTCTTCTCTTCCTTCTCTTCTCTCTCTCTCTCTCTCTCTCTCTCTCTCTCTCTCTCTCTCTCTCTCTCTCTCTCTCTCTCTCTCTCTCTCTCTCTCTCTCTCTCTCTCTCTCTCTCTCTCTCTCTCTCTCTCTCTCTCTCTCTCTCTCTCTCTCTCTCTCTCTCTCTCTCTCTCTCTCTCTCTCTCTGCTCTGTGTCTTCGCTTTTAACTTCCCCACTTTTCTTTTTTCGCCATATAAACTTTTCTTTCATTTTTTTTTCCTCTTTGGATATGCTAGCTATTTTGAACGGGACATTCTAGCTAGTACACATATCAAGAAAAGAACTACCGACAAAGAAATAATTGAAGTATGCAATAAGTGTGTCTGCCAAAATAGAGATCCATTAGCATTCTTTATTTTCATAGGCCTTCATTTTCATAATCGAGCTCAGTTTGCCATTCATTTTTTTTTTCCTGATATGGGTAGTACTTGTAATGGTTCGTACATCTCAGTGAACGTAACCAAGGGCGTACATCAACCTGTTCCGTTTCGTTTCGTCCTCTCCACTTTGATCCTGTGTTCCGTTCGCCCGAGGGAGTGTGGAGTGAGTGTCTCTGTCCTGCCCCGACCCAAGCTGATTAGCGGCGACCTTACAACACAGCACACCGCCTCCATCCCTTGACAATGCCACCACTTCCTTAAAACCATGGCTTAAAACTCTTTCCTTTCTCTTCAGACAACACTCCATTCTTCCTTTCCAATCCCATGACTCCCCCATTCGAAAATCCTTCTCTTCTCCCTCAACACCCTCTCATAAACTCTCCTTTTACTGGCAGTCTTCTTCCTCTTAAACTCCGCCGCAGTGTTGACCCTCTTTGTATCTACTACCAATATTTTCGTGTCGGCTGCTCTTCTGAACCTGCTTACTGCATGCCTCCCCCCTCCCGCTGTCCCGCTACACACGACCTTATACTCTCTCTAATCCTTATACTCCAAATACCTTATGCAAGTGTTAACCAGCACTTCTTGTATCCCTTTCGCTGGTAAACTCTGTAACTGTTTTCCTTCATCTGTATTTCCTTCTGCCTGTGACTCGAACTCTTTCAAGACCTCTCCTTAACAACCGAGACCCCCTTCTTCCCCTTTTCCTGTCCTATCCCCTTTATCCCTTTATCACCCTGTATATCTCCATCACCTTTCTTTCCTCACTACCCTTCAACATCCCAGCCCCTTCATCTTTCATCACCCTTTTCCCCTTTACCGCAACTCCTATCCCTTTCCTTTTTACTTTCCTTTCCATCACTTATCCCTTTGGCATTTCTTATCCCCTATAGCCCATTATCACCTTGCTCTTCTCCCCATCACCTTGCTTCCCTATCACTGCCCTTCAACATTCAAGCCCCCTTTATCTCCCATCACCCTTTCCTCACTACCCCAACACCTCTCCCTTTTCCTGTCACGTTTCCACAGCATTCCCCTTCAGTACATCCTCACCCACTGGACAGCTTCCCCACTCAAACACACATCCCCTTTGCCCTCCATGAAACAACAAAAGCTAGAGAATAGAAGAGAGAAAGTGTGTGTGTGTGTGTGTGTGTGTGTGTGTGTGTGTGTGTGTGTTACGGGACTCATCAACGCAAGCAAAGGCGAACACATAATCAAAATCCTAAATGACTTTCCACGCGCAATCCACGGCCGGCAACACAATACGAAATTACGAAACAAAAATCACACAAACACACAAAAAAAATAATTACTGCCGTCATTCATAGCCATCAACGAGCGACATAAAAAGGGCAACAGAACAGTAAAAAAAAAAAAATGAACAACCGCAGTGTACAGAAAATTAAAACACACACACACACACACACACACACACACACACACACACACACACACACACACACACACACACACACACACACACACACACACACACACAGTGAAGCGTATCACACGTAAACGAATTATTTAACGCACCAATAAATGAATCACGATGAACTGCAAAACAACGGCAATTAAAAACCGACATTCTGATACCCATGACCAAACGTGTGTGTGTGTGTAGAGAGAGAGAGAGAGAGAGAGAGAGAGAGAGAGAGAGAGAGAGAGCAAATAGAAAACGTTTATGGAGATTTATTCATGCACAAACGTGAGAGAGAGAGAGAGAGAGAGAGAGAGAGAGAGAGAACGCAAACGTTCATAGAAATGTATGTGTACATTAATTGTGTTTACATCCGGGAAACGTTTGTTGGAAGCTCCGCTCCCTTCATAAAACGTTTGAGTCGCTCGCTTCAAAAGAATGATAAACAGAATGTACGTTAATACCTGCTCCTACCTGTGTGTGTGTGTGTGTGTGTGTGTGTGTGTGTGTGTGTGTGTAGAGAGAGAGAGAGAGATCAGGCCAGCACGAAAAATGATTATTAGACATTCACCTGCATCCTTACTGATTAATTCTCTCTCTCTCTCTCTCTCTCTCTCTCTCTCTCTCTCTCTCTCTCTCTGTGTGTGTGTGTTTATATAACCAACTAATAACTCACTAGACCATGCTAATGGTTGTATTTTACATGGAGAAAAATCTAATTAACATGACAGGTGAACACAGGGGGGTAGAAACAGGTGAGGTGAGCTTAGAATATTAACTAGAGCATTTACGTCCCCTTTTGCTCGCCCTCTCTCACTCCTCCCTCTCTCTCTGTAACAGGGTTTTTTCCTTCTTCCTCCTCTTCCTCCATCACTTCTTTATTTACTTTATCATCATCCTCATCCTCATCCTGTATTGTACAAACAGTATTCATGCGGCTATGAACGATGTCCAAAACATTTCGTTTTGAGGCCTCTTAGTAATGTATTTGCATATTATTCACCTCTTGAAGGAAATGTCTCTTTACATCATTGTATGTATCTAGACTTTTCGGAAGCTTTAGAGAAGATACTCCACGAACTTCTTAAAAGGCTTAAGTCAACGTTAAAAGGCAATCTAAACTCGTTGTATTTTCTCGCCAGAATACAACAACAAATTTAACTCAATGGACAGAAATCGGAGTGGCTCCCTGTCACGAGCAGCGTATCACAAAGATCAGTGCCGATGGGACCAGTTATCTTCATTATATTCATCGAATTAAAAATTGGATTAAAATCCTCCATATATAAGTTTGATGATGAGACAAAAGTGGGTGTTGTCACTACTCCTGTTTGCTAAACCATCCAAAACGACCTGGACCGGAATATTCAGTGGTCTGAAAATTGGCAAAAGTTTTTCAAA
The DNA here is from genome assembly GCF_024679095.1 of Eriocheir sinensis. Taxonomy (NCBI): domain Eukaryota; kingdom Metazoa; phylum Arthropoda; class Malacostraca; order Decapoda; family Varunidae; genus Eriocheir; species Eriocheir sinensis. The sequence continues at coordinate 3,336,515 of NC_066560.1, forward strand.
CTTGAAAATGTAGAGTTGTGCACTTTGAGGTCAGACAAAATCGTAGATGAGGAGTCAGATTTTGGGGCTACTATCAGCTGTGACCTGAAACATGCAAAGAATTGTAAGTCTGCCTGTTGCTCCGGCTCATGCCGAGGAACTTTGAATTGTAGGACGCGGGGGCTCTATCTTTGTATAACTCATTGGTAGACCTCAACTGAAATACGCGATACAGTTTTGGTCCAGAAATTATAAGGACATTGAATTACGAGAATGCAGCGACCCGCCACGAAATTGATACCATCCTTGAGGACACACTCGTGCGAAGAGCGACTCGAACGACTCAGCTTCTTTACGTTAGAAAAGAGGGCCACAAAGGGTTGGAGGGGGTTATACATGTCCTCAATGCCCCGAACAATTTTGATAACGTCGACCACTCCGTTGGAGCAGCAAACTCTCCCGACAGGCAGATGTAACCTTCCACCGATTCACGCGAGGCGGTACAAATTATTTTCCGCTCATTCCACCTCACGCAGCAACGAAAGGGAGGGTGCGGGAGGACTGATGGAGGGAAGATTGAGGGAGGAAGGAGGGTAGCAAGAAGGAAGGAAAGAGAGGGAGGCTGGTAGGGGAGGAAGGTTGAAGGGAGGAGGGGATGGAAAGAAAGTCCTGCGAAATATTGCCGAAAGTTTGTAACGAGAAATATATCGTCACCCTTATAAAATAATCATCTAAGTCATTTTTCAGCGATTTCCATGTTTTTGTTTACATCGATTTTTCAACATGTGTCGCCCATTTTTGTATACTTACCTTCGTCATTGAGGGTTTGAGTGTTCTATAATTGGCCTTTTCATTTCTGCCTAAATCTTAAGACAACTGAGATAATGACATTTCTTTTCTAATTTCCTGTAAAGCAGAAAATAATGACTTAGGCGCTTTGTTTACGAAGGTGACGATTTGACATTTCAGAGGAGGAAAAAAGTATGTAGTATGCTTATATGGTTGCATAACACACACACACACACACACACACACACACGTAAATTAGTGTTTGTGTGCGAACTTCCAGCCGTTTACAAGGTGCACTTTATGGCGTGTTTTTCTCCTCGTTTTTCGCGCCGTTTGTTTTCTTTCGCCACGACGGAGTTTCGGAAGTGTTTTGCTTTTTCTGCCGAAGTTTGACGCTGATGAAGTTGATTTGCTGTTTACTCGGGAACATTCATAGTGATTCTTTTGTTTCTTTCTATGTGTTATTTCTCTTCAATGACTGCCAGATATCATTTCTACATCATTTTAGGAGCAGCGAGTTGCGGGCTTTTTTTTATTATTATTGTTTCCTTTTTTGTGCCCTTGAGCTGTCTCCTTTGTTGTAAAAAAAAAAAAAAAGCTTATCTTTCTTCTCTCCCTCTAAACCTACCATCTCATCCCTTAACCTCTCCTTTCGCTGTCTCATCTCTCGCCTCCTTTTCTCTATCTCGCCTCCTTCACATTGAGTTCATTTATTGTTGTATTTCCTCTCTTTCTCTCTCTCTCTCTCTCTCTCTCTCTCTCTCTCTCTCTCTCTCTCTCTCTCTCTCTCTCTCTCTCTCTCTCTCTCTCTCTCTCTCTCTCTTCTCTTCTCTTCTCTTCTCTACTCTACTCTACTCTACTCTACTCTACTCTACTCTACTCTCTTCTCTTTTCCTCTTCTCTCCTTTCCTCTCCCATCGATTTTCTCCTCCTCCTCTTCCGAGTCCTCGTCTCTCACCTTAATATAATTCTTTCCTCCTCCTCCTCCTCCTCCTCCTCCTCCTCTTCATTATCGTCATCATTGTTATTTCATCTCTGGTAAAATCATAAGACGACCGATCAATATTTGTAATGATTTTTAGGCCTCCCGAAAATTGTGTTCGTGGGGCCTAATGGAAATTTTCGGACCAGGGACGAGAGGAGGAGGAGGAGGAGGCATGAAGACTTTGAATTATGGAAAGTTAGGCAACAGAAAGACTGTTGGCTCATAACGAGGCTGTCAGTTTATTCCTGACGCAACAGAGTAACTTTCAGTACTATTTATTAGTTAATTATTGTTGTTATAACTACTTTTGCAGGAAAGTTGTTCTACTGGCGGATGACTGTTTCAGAAAAAAGAAAGTCATGTTTGATGCTTTGTACATTTCAGATCACTGCTGATAGTAATTATAACCACAAAATTTTATTAATCTTGTCTGACCAGCAGAGGCTTCCCATGCATGATGTATGTATGGTTACTATTTCTGAACCCAAAGTGCATGACTCTACTCTTATCAATGTAGAAGGAGATTTGCCACTTATCATACGACTGGATGATCTGGTCAAGGTCTTTTTGAATAATCTCCCAATCGGCCATCGTGAGATTCCTGTCACCCAATTTAAGCCCCAGTCACAATGACTTTACGACCTGATAACGACCACCCGCGATCCCAAAATGCTGCGATTCACACCCACCGCTTCCGACCACGTAGGTGGCCGAGCAGTCGTTTAGTGTCCGTCCAGTGGGTGGCCGGACGGTGACCATGGTAAGATTCACACCTTGACCTCACACTTGGAATCCGGTCAAGACGCCCACCATGCTCCGACCGGTGACCGACAGTCTCAGTGTGAACGGCGATTGGACGGCATCTATTTGCTGTACATCCTCTGTGGTCTAGCTGTCCACGTGCCCGGGTTCGAATCTCGGCCCGGGCAGTCGGGGCGCAGCACACCCAACTGTTCATACTCCCTTTCGGGCTGGTCAATAAATGGGGGCCAGTGTCCCGGGGTAATGGGTTGTTACTTACCACAAGCTCAGAGCCAACGGACCGGAGATTAGCACCACAGCCACGTGCAGCTGTAGCCTATGCACCCACCTTAACTTTTACCTACCACCGGTCGACCCACAGTTCGCCGTGTGGTGGGAGGCCGGACGCCGACCACGGCCAATGACATGCAGATGCAAATTGGAAGGCGAACATCAACGGCCACCTACTACCGGACGGCGTTCACCAGTTAACGGTCATGTCGGCAACCGGTGGAAGTCCGCTTCCCGTTCAGACGCAGTCCATTCGGCCACCGGACGGCAACCTTTTTTACGACCGGCAGTGACCTGAGAGGTCGGCTGGAGGTTTATGGTACTGCACCAAAAAAAACCAGCCGACCTTTTCGGTCGCACGACGGACGGAGACACATGACGTCCGCACGCACGACCATGTGCGACCTCTAGCGACATGCAGGTCACGGGAGGTTGTTATTAGGTTGTAAAGTCAGTGTGACGGGGGCTTGTGTGACATCAGCACACTTCGATAAGAGGAAATACATTCCTATTTCTAAGCCACCACCACCACCACCACTACTACTACTACTACTACTACTACTACTACTACTACTACTACTACTACTACTACTACTACTACTACTACTACTACTGCTTCTAGTACTACTACTACTACTACTACTACTACTACTACTACTACTACTACTACTACTACTACTACTACTACTACTACTACTACTACTACTACTTCTGGTACTACTACTACTACTACTACTACTACTACTACTACTACTACTCTAAGTCACTCCCACAAAGTTAGCCGGAAGTTTCAGTCGTCGTGTCTAAGTTCTTATTGTGTGTGTGTTTGTGTGTGTGTGTGTGTGTGTGTGTGTGTGAGAGAGAGAGAGAGAGAGAGTGAGTGAGTGAGTGAGTGAGTGAGTGAGTGAGTGAGTGAGTGAGTGTGTGTGTGTGTGTGTGTGTGTGTGTGTGTGTGTGTGTGTGTGTGTGTGTGTGTGTGGGTGGGTGTGGGTGTTTGTGTGTTTGTGTATGCAAACGGGGGTTACCGGGGGCAAGTTTCATTAAATAAGGATAACCTCGTTTGGATTCAAGGCGCCGCGAGCTCTGTTACACACACACACACACATACACACACACACACACACACACATACACCTGCAACGCGTTCCCACAATTTAAAAAGGAAAAAGAGAAAGAAATGATTAAAAATAAAAAAATAGAAGAACGAGAAACGTCCAAATAACTTTCATTCAAAATCTCGTATCGTACGCCTTTTTTCTCGATTTTTGTGTGACATCGTAATTTTTTTTTTCTTTTTTACGTTTGATGGTGTGTATTTCTTATATTGTTTTTTTCTTTTTATTTCTCGCCTTCAAATCCATTGGGAATAAAAACTGACATTGTACAACTCTCTCTCTCTCTCTCTCTCTCTCTCTCTCTCTCTCTCTCTCTCTCTCTCTCTCTCTCTCTCTCTCTCTCTCTCTCTCTCTCTCTCTCTCTCTCTCTCTCTCTCTCTCTCTCTCTCTCTCTCTCTCTCTCTCTCTCTCTCTCTCTCTCTCTCTCTCTCCCCCCCCGTTATGTATTTATGTATGTATGAATGCATTTACGATGAATGTAAGTATGTATGCAATTTCATGTGTGTGTGTGTGTGTGTGTGTGTGTGTACATCACTGGCCAGAGTCTTTGTATATTCAAGCTGAGATACCATTCTGATTATACCATTGTGGGTAGAAAGGAGAGAGGGAGGGAAGATAAAAGGAAGGGAGAGCTTGGGAGGCTGATGGGAGGGATAATAGAGGGAGAGGAGAGAAGAGGAATGATGGAGTTTGAATATTCGGCGTTAAGGGGTGGGAGAGTAAGTTGGAATGGGGATGGAAAGTGAAGAAAAACTGGAGAGGCGACCATAGAGAGAGAACGGAGGAGAGAGAGAGAAAGGAGAGGAGGGAAGGAGGAAGGGAATTCGAGAGAAGGAGAGATATAGTGGAACAATGAGTTAGGGAGGAGTGTTAAAGAAAATAAATAAAGGGGGGAATTGGGATGAGAGAGAGAGAGAGAGAGAGAGAGAGAGAGAGAGAGAATAACAGCCAAAAAAATGACTAAAAAATCTATAACAAAAATATCACTCCCAGGAACAAAGAAAAAGAGAACCAAATGACTAAAAATTACTATCCCTTTAAAAAAAATCACGGCAGCACTTTATACTGGACGAGGCACGCATTAACGGGGGGAGGAAAGGGGAGGAAAAGGGGGAAAAGCCGGAGGAATAAGAAGAGAAAGAAACATGGAAACTGGGTTACATGGAAGGGCAGGCAACCGAAAGCGTGCTGACTGATAATGAGGAGGAGGAAGAGGAGGAGAAAGAAAAACAAGAAGTAGAAGAAGAATATGAAAAAGACGAAGAAGAAGGAGGAAAAGAAAGACAATTAAGAAGAGATAAGAAAAAAAGATGAAGGAAAAGACGAAGAAGGAGGAAAAGAAAAGAAAATTAAGAAAAGATAAGAAAAAATAGAAAAAGAAAAAGAAGAAAGCGAAGAAAGAAATGAAAAAAAATAGAGGAAGAAGAAGAAGAAAAGAACGATAAACCAATACAAAAACAAAGGCAAAGAACTAGAGAAATACAAAAGAAGAAAAGAAAGAAAAAAAATATAAAACCGATAAAAAAAAAAACAGGACACAAGGAAAGGGGTCCCCAATACAAGGGGGTAAATGAAGGGAGTGTCTGGAGGAGGGGGGGAGGGGAGGAGGGAAGAGATTAAGCCGCTTTCTCCACGTAAATTGGGCGGCGCAGGTGAAGTAATTATCAAGGGCCGGCAGGTAATACTCTCGTTAATAATTTCCAGTCAAGGTCACCGTCGCGCGCCGCCTCTCATTAAAGTTAAAGTGGGTCGTGTTTTTTTTATTTTTTTCCCCCGTGAGAAGTAAAAGGCATCAGCCACTTTCATTGCTTTTCTCGATGATTTTCTATAGTTTTTTTTTTCATATATTTTTTTTAGCTGTCGTAGTAGTTTTTCGTAGTTGTGATAGTAGTTGTTTTTGAAGTTGTAGTAGTAGTAGCAGTAGTAGTAGTAGTAGTATAGTAGTAGTAGTAGTAATAGTAGTAGTAGTAGTAGTAGTAATAGTAGTAGTAGTAGTAATAGTAGTAGTAGTAGTGACGGCTGTTTTGGTGCTGGTTACGTCACTCCGTCCAGAGGAAATGTTCTCACCTGGCGCCGGTTAATGAGTGTCTCGCAGTGAAGGTATCGCAGGTGCGCCAAATTAATGTAGTTATACCTGTTGGCGGCAATTAGCGCGCGTTCATTTAATTACCTGCCTCGCCTCGCCTCTCTGATGAAGCGGCGCAGCGGCGATTTTAATACGAGGGTGATGGGTCAGTGTACCGGTGGTTTGCTTACGTTTTTGTTTATTTCCCTCTCGTTCATTTATTACCAAACCTATTCTTGTTATCATGTGTGTATGTGTGTGTGTGTGTGTGTGTGTGTGTGTGTGTGTGTGTGTGTGTGTGTGTGTGTGTGTGTGTGTCAAATCTTTTTTTTTTTTTTCTCTGTGGAACTCAATTCTTTTTGTTTGGTTCCGATCCCACACTGAAGATTAATGGCTCGGTCTGTGTGTGCGTGGGCCCCCATGTGTGTGTGTGTGTGTGTGTGTGTGTGTGTGTGTGTGTGTGTACCTCCGCTATAGTTTACACTTTGGTTTTGGTCTTAACACTTCCGTGTTTTTATTGTATTTTTTTTATTTGTGTGTGATTCACTTGATCATCGAATCAGTTTCATGTATTATCTTTTTATTTTTTTCTGTGTGTGTGTGTGAGTGAGTGGGCATACCAAAAAACTCCCTTTCACCTACTTTCCCTAAATGAAAAAGATCTCTCTCTCTCTCTCTCTCTCTCTCTCTCTCTCTCTCTCTCTCTCTCTCTCTCTCTCTCTCTCTCTCTCTCTCTCTCTCTCTCTCTCCTCTTCCTCCTCGCCATCCTTTTTCTCCTCCATTCTTTTTCATCCAACCATTCTTCGTCGGTCAGCGCGGCAACTTCCCCCGAAAAGAATAGGAGGAAGAAGCGCTTATCTTCCTTCCTGTTAAGGGGACCGTGAGCCTTTGAGGAAATGAATATGAGGGAAAGGGTGGAGGAGAGAGAGGAAAACCGGTAAAATCAGGAGGAGGAACGTTGTGAGGAGTATGAGAAAGCCAGTGTTGGGCGTAGCGGCACTTCTAGTAGCGCCGCTACGGAGCGAAGCTACTTTTTTAGTAGCTGTAACGGTATGCCACTCTTTTTTTAGAAAGAGCGGCAAAAATGGTAGCGGCGATACATTTTTAGGTAGGGCTAGTCACTCCTCGCTACTCACTACTCGGGGTGGACCAACTACGTACGTGATGAAAACGCGAATGAAACGTGTAGCTACAGTTCAGTGGGCTGAGCCGTGGCCCGTCAGGGGCCGTCACTCTTGTCAGTCACATAACGCTCGCTCGGTAGTGAATCTGTGACTGGAGGTGTGGCTGGCTGCTTACCTGTGGACAGTAAGTGATTAGTCACTCGTGGATATTCCTGATCACGGCTCACGAAGCCTTGGAAACCGGTAAAAACTGGGTGAGTCAACCAGCACAGCAGAGGGAGGTGAGTCAATCTTCTTGCCTCACGTACAGGAAGTGTAAAGTGACGTACGCAGTTCTCTATCAGGAACGTGGAACGTAACAATATGTATAAAAGAGCATTATGTTTTTTTCAGTACTTATTGTTCACAAGTAGCGGTAGCGGCAGTAGTAGCGGTGGTGCACTATATTTATAAATGAGTCGCTGTAGCGGTAGTGCCACTACAATTTGACTGAAGTAGTGGTAGCGGTAGTGCCGCTACTTTAAGCAGGTAGTGCGCACAACACTGGAGGAAGCATGTTGGGAAATAAAATGCTAAAACGGAAAAATAGTGAAGAAAACAGATGTTAGAAACAGGACCACTTAGTAAATATGGGAGAGAGATACGTAAGTGGGTGCATTGGGAAATACGGTAGTGCAATAGGAATGTAGAGGAGGTAAGGAAGAACCAGAGAGGAACAAGAAATTTTAAGAAGCATTTCAGATGGGGAGCGTGAGGAATGGGAGGGAATGTTGTATCTCTCGTTTCCACTGTCTCTACAAACAGTTTCCATGCCTAGGCCTTGTAGAATTTGTTATTGAGTTGTTATATTTATTTTTTGTTCCCTTTTTTATTTACTTTTACATTAATCCTCTCTCTCTCTCTCTCTCTCTCTCTCTCTCTCTCTCTCTCTCTCTCTCTCTCTCTCTCTCTCTCTCTCTCTCTCTCTCTCTCTCTCTCTCTCTCTCTCTTAACTTTAAATTTTATCTATCTCTTCCTCATCTTTTCTAATTTTACCCTTTTACTAACACACACACACACACACACACACACACACACACACACACGTCACCCTACCCCCCTATACACACACGGGATGTCCTTTCAACACGGCGTCGAAAAGATCCAAACACTGATCACAACATTACCTGCGCTATTCACGGGACGGAGGGAAACGTCACGACCCATTTCCTGGCGACCGTGTGTGTGTGTGTGTGTGTGTGTGTGTGTGTGTGTGTGTGTGTGTGTGTGTGTGTGTGTGTGTGTGTCTCTCTCTCTCTCTCTCTCTCTCTCTCTCTCTCTCTCTCTCTCTCTCTCTCTCTCTCTCTCTCTCTCTCTCTCTCTCTCTCTCTCTCTCTCTCTCTCTCTCTTGTGTTGTGGGATTATCTCTTTTCTTTACGGGCAATTCTTTTCTTTCTTGGAGATAATGAACACTGACTAACAAAAGAGAGAGAAGAAGTCAGTCAGTCAGTCAGCTTTACCTTTTGATCTCCACCCAAAGCATTCTACTCTTTACGTTTCCAGTCTGTCAGTCAGCATAGCAAAGTAATTCACAAATGTTATGCCGTTGAAGGGAAAGGTCGCTGCATCACCCCCTCCCATTCCCACCCCCTTGACCCTACCTCTAACTTTCCCTCTTGCTTGCTTTCCTTTCCCTTGTTTACCTTTTCTTCCTTTCCCTTCGCTTTCCTTTGCTTTTCATCCTTTAACTTACTTTACTTTCTTTACTTTTCCTTTCCTTTGCGTCTCTTACATTCTCTTTTCTTCTCTTTTTGTTTATTCTTTCCTTTCCTTCTTTTCCCTAACCTTTCCTTCTCTTACTTTTTCCCTTTGCTTTCCTTTAGTTTTCATCCTTTAACTTACTTTACTTCCTTTTCTTTTCCTTTCCTTTACATCTCTTCCTTTCTCTTTTCTTCTCTCTTTTACTCTCCATTCCTTTCCTCCTTTTCCCTAACCTTTCCTTCTCTCACTTTTTCCCTTTGCTTTACTTTTCATCCTTTGACTTACTTTACTTTCTTTTCTTTCCCTTTCCATTACGTCTCTTCCTTTCTCTTCTCTCTTTTACTCCTTCCATTCCTTTCCTTTTTTTCCCTAACCTTTCATTCTCTTATCTTTCCTGCCTTTCCCTTCACGCCATCTTCCCTTTGCTTTCCTTTACTTTTCATCCTTTAACTTACTTTACTTTCTTTTCTTTTCCTTTCCTTTACATCTTTTCCTTTCTCTTTTCTTCTCTTTTTTATTCTTTCCTCTTATTTCCTTCTTTTCCCTAATCTTCCCTTCCCTTATCCTTACCTTTCCTATCTTTCATTTGTTTTTGTTTTCACTTTGTCATATTCCCTTCTCTTCCCTTTTCTTTCTGTAACTTTCAATTTCTTTCTTTTCCCCTTCCCTTCCTTTCCCTTCCCTTCTCTACCCTTCCTTTCCTTTCCTCTCCTTGGCTTCCCTTCCCTTCTCTTCCATTTCCATGCCTTTCCATCCTTTTCATTCCCTTCCCTTCCCTTCCCTTCCCTTCCCTTCCCTTCCTTTTCCTCTCCTTGGCTTCCCTTCCCTTCTCTTCCATTTCCATGCCTTTCCATCCTTTTCATTCCCTTCCCTTACCTTACCTTCTCTACCCTTCCCTTCCTTTTCCTCTCCTTGGCTTCCCTTCCCTTCTCTTCCATTTCCTTGCCTTTCCATCCTTTTCATTCCCCTCCCTTCCCTTCTCTTCCATTTCCTTGCCTTTCCATCCTTTTCATTCCCCTCCCTTCCCTTCCCTTCCCTTCTCTACCCTTCCTTTCCTTTCCTCTCCTTGGCTTCCCTTCCCTTTTCGTCCATTTCCTTGCCTTTCCATCCTTTTCATTCCCTTCCCTTCCCTTCCCTTCCCTTCCCTTCCCTTCCCTTCTCTACCCTTCCTTTCCTTTCCTTTCCTTGGCTTCCCTTCCCTTCTCGTCCATTTCCTTGCCTTTCCATCCTTTTCATTCCCTTCCCTTCCCTTCCCTTCCCTTCCCTCTGTTCCCATCCCTTCCCTTCCCTTCTCTACCCTCTATATTATTTTCCTTTTCTATTATTTCGTTGACTTTCCTCTCCCTTTCCTCTTCGCTCCTTTTTTTTATCTCTCCTTCTCATCCTTTCCCCTTCCTTCCACCGCGTCCGTTCAGGCAGAGATAAATGAACGAAGTAATGAATAAATAAATAAATATGAATAAAAGGTTGTGGTTCTGTTTCTGCTGTGTCTGTCTGTCTGTCTGTCTGTGCTGTGTGCTAGTGTGGATGGATGGATGGATGGACAGATGGATGGATAGATGGATGACATAAGCTGCTCGGCTCCGTCTATCTTTATATTTTCCCCCAGACTTCATTCTTAAATCTACATTGAATTTCCTGCAATGAATATCAATTTTTTTCCCAATATTCGCATTTCCTGGATTTGGTGTTTCTCTCTCTCCTCCTGAAATGCTGAACTTACAGATAAAATGAATATAAATTTACTCGACTTCATATTTCTTTGTCATTTCGTATTGTTCAATGAGAGCGTAATAGATGGGCAGCTAATTAGTTGTTTAATATTTCATCTCCTTTATCTTTTTTTTTATGTAGGCCTATGTTATTTTTTCCTATATAGCATCACTTTCCCTTGCCAGTCCCTGTAACCCTAAAATCCCTGTAGTGTACACCCACATTTTATTTTTATTGTCTATCCCTATCTCTTAATTTTTCCTCTTCTTCCTGTTTCCCCATACCTCAGTTTCCCTCACTCCCATTATTTTTTGCCTCATCTTACTATTATTTTTTCCGTTTTCCATCTCTACATTTTGTCATCCCCACCACATCCCTTCCACACTCACCACATCCCTTCCACACTCACCACATCCCTTCCACACTCACCACATCCCTTCCACACTCACCACATCCCTTCCACACTCACCACATCCCTTCCACACTCACCACATCCCTTCCACACTTACCACATCCCTTCCACACCTACCACATTCCTTCCACACTTACCACATCTTTTCTAGACCTAACACAGCCACACTACGCTAGACTTCTGTACCGTAACTTTTTTATCTCACAATTCCGCTCACTTTATTTCGCTTCCCAGCCTGTTATTCTGATCAAAACAACTTTACATTCCTTTAAAACCCTTTCTTTCCACTCCCGTTTTGGTCTCGAAGGTTTTCTTAGTATTGAACCTCACTGATTATTCCAGATAACTATATTTTCAACAGATTTATTTTTTTATTACCGCCAAAATTTTCTTTATTATCACCCCAGTAACACACACACACACACACACACACACACACACACACACACACACACACACGCACACGCACGCACACACACACACACGCACTACCCCCTTCAGCCCTCCACCACCTTCGCAACACCTCCCCAGCCTTTCATTTCCCCTCTAGACCCTTAATCTCCCCACTCTTCGCTCTCTGCTCCTACCTAAGACCCTTCCTCCCCAGACCCAGCCATCCCCAGACCCTCCCCATCTCCCCCAACCTCCTCCCCCGCCTCACCTTCCATGTAGAAAACTGCCTTTCCTTCCCTCTTCTGCCCTTCCTTTTCTCTTTCCACACTTTAATGTCTTCCTCAGCCCCTACACCAGCCCCTCTCCATACCCAGCCTCTCTTCAGACCCTCCCCATCCTCTGCCCCTACACCAGCCCCTCTCCATACCCAGCCTCTCTTCAGACCCTCCCCATCCTCTGCCCCTCTTCAGCCCCTCTCCATCCCCAGCCTCTCTTCAGCCCCTCTTCAGCCCCTCTCCATCCCCTGCCTTTCATCCTATTCATCCCTCTCAGCCCCTCTTTTTTCTATCTCCTTCCTTTTCCCTAGTTAGCCTCCTCCGCAGCTCTTCCTTCCCTCCGGTGCCGCAAACAGCCGTCCCGATCTTTAGCCCCTCCCCTCCCTTCCCCTCCCCTCCCCTTCAGCCCCTTCCTCCCCGTGCCAGTCCTTTCATCCCCCTACACGTTCCCGTTTGGTCCTGGGAGGGATTAAGGGGCTCAGAGAGAGTCCCGGGGCTTTGGATCCCTGGCTGTGGCAGATGGACTGACAGATACACAGACAGATGGATAGAAATACACGTAGAAGCAGACAGGCAGAAGAGCAGACAGATGGAGAGGAAGGTGGACAGGCTGGCATATAGAAGGTTTGACGGACACAGACACAGACGGACGGAAGGAAAAAAATATATAGTGGACAGGTTAGCGTAAATATTAGGACAGAGGATTAGATATACAGGTAGATAGCAGGTAGATAGAGAGGTAGGAAGTGTGACTGACAGGTACACGAATTAGCGGATAGACACCTGCGGAAGTACAGTAATTAGTCATGCACACACACACACACACACACACACACACACACACACACACACACACACACACACACACACACTACCTACATAAATATACATATGCTCAAGCGAACGAAGCACCATACAAGCTGACAGATTTGATTATTAATGAACTGACACAACCTATCTTGTTTTACAGTGGCAGACAGGTACACACACACACACACACACACACACACACACACACCACGGAAGCGTCAGGCCTCATTAAAACTTCATAATGACGCGCCCACCAGACTCATCCTCGCCTCATCCCACTCCGACGCACCCTTAACCCCTAGAGCCACCCTTAACGCCTTACATCCACTCTTTAACCACCCTTTATACCAACCCCTTGCATCCACCCCATTTTGCCAACCTCTTACCTTCCCTGTCTTCTGCTTCCTATACATGCCATTTATACGAGTATCCCTTTCCTTCCTTCCTTTTTTCTTTCGTTCCTTCCTTCCTTTCTTTACCTGTCTTTGCCTCCTCTTCCTCTTCCTTCATCCATTCCTTTCTTTCTTCCTTCATTTCTCCTTCCTTTATTCCTTACTTCCTCTCTCTTTCTTTTCTTTGGGCTTAAAATTATCGCTTCGTTTGTTTCTTCCTCACGTATGATCCTCCACACCCCCCCCTTAACTACAATCTTCCATTACGCTTCCTACTTCCTTTACTCTGTACCCTTCACCTCCTTATCTTTTCCTAACATCTCTTAGTACACAACACATCACACTCACAGCTCCCTCTTCACACCTCATCTTTTCCGTACTCACCAACCAACGGAACACTCACACATACCTTTTAGACTCCACTCCACCTCCTTAACATCACCTTATTCACCCCAGACCTCTGAACCTTCAACCTCCCCTCACCTTGCCTCCCTCACCTCCCCTAACCATGGCACTGCTCCTTCTTCTCTTACTGTCTTCCCTTCCTCTTGTCCCCGCTCCGTTCTCCCCCTCATCCCCCTAACCCATTCACCCTCCTCTTAGTGCCTTACCCTCCCCCAGCCTCCTCCCCAGCCTTCTCCTCCCACCTCATGCACACAAGCCTCCCTAACCTCCCTTTCCCTTCTATGTTTCTTTAGCCTTCCTTCCTTTCCCTTCGTTTCCCCACTTCCCCTTCCTCTCTCCCCAGCGTTTTCTTTCTCCCTCCCTTCCTTTATCCTCCCTTTTTTCTTACTTTTCCTCCCGACTCTCCTTACCTTCCAGCATCCATATTCCTCTTCATCTCCTCCATCTACCTTCTCATTTCCTCTCCCTTTTTCTCCTTTACCCTCAAGTCCCCCTCCTCCCTTTCCCTCCCCAACTCCTCACCCCTACTCTCCATTCTTTGCCTTCCCCATCTCCTATTCCCTCTCCCTTCATTAGCTTTCCTTTACCTCCCTTCATCCCCCTTCCTCCTCCCTTCCCCTCTTTATCTCTCAGCCTTTCCTTCCCTTCCCCTCTTTATCTCCCAGCCTTTCCCTCCCTTCCCCTCTTTATCTCCCAGCCTTTCCATCCCTTCCCCTCTTTATCTCCCAGCCTTTCCCTCCCTTCCCCTCTTTATCTCCCAGCCTTTCCCTCCCTTCCCCTCTTTATCTCCCAGCCTTTCCCTCCCTTCCCCTCTTTATCCCAGCCTTTCCTTCCCTTCCCCTCTTTATTTCCCAGCCTTTCCCTCCTTTCCCCTCTTTATCTCCCAGCCTTTCCCACCCTTCCCCTCTTTATCTCCCAGCCTTTCCTTCCCCTCTTTATCTCCCAGCCTTTCCTTCCCTTCCCCTCTTTATCTCCCAGCCTTTCCCTCCCTTCCCCTCTTTATCTCCCAGCCTTTCCCTCCCTTCCCCTCTTTATCTCCCAGCCTTTCCCTCCCTTCCCCTCTTTATCTCCCAGCCTTTCCCTCCCTTCCCCTCTTTATCTCCCAGCCTTTCCCTCCCTTCCCCTCTTTATCTCCCAGCCTTTCCATCCCTTCCCCTCTTTATCTCCCAGCCTTTCCTTCCCTTCCCCTCTTTATCTCCCAGCCTTTTCTTCCATTCCCCTCTTTATCTCCCAGCCTTTCCTTCCCTTCCCCTCTTTATCTCCCAGCCTTTCCTTCCCTTCCCCTCTTTATCTCCCAGCCTTTCCTTCCATTCCCCTCTTTATCTCACAGCCTTTCCCTCCCTTCCCCTCTTTATCTCCCAGCCTTTCCCTCCCTTCCCCTCTTTATCTCACAGCCTTTTCCTCCCTTCCCCTCTTTATCTCCCAGCCTTTCCCTCCCTTCCCCTCTTTATCTCCCAGCCTTTCCTCCCTTCCCTCTTTATCTCCCAGCCTTTCCTCCCTTCCCTCTTTATCTCCCAGCCTTTCCCTCCCTTCCCCTCTTTATCTCCCAGCCTTTCCCTCACTTCCGCTCTGTATCTCCCATCCTTTCCCTCCCTTCCCCTCTTTATCTCCCAGCCTTTCCCTCCCTTCCCCTCTTTATCTCCCATCCTTTCCTCCCTTCCCTCTTTATCTCCCAGCCTTTCCCTCCTTCCCCTTTATCTCCCAGCCTTTCCTTCCCTTCCCTCTTTTCTCCCAGCCTTTCCCTCCCTTCCCCTCTTTATCTCCCAGCCTTTTCCTTCCTTCCCCTCTTTATCTCCCATCCTTTCCCTCCCTTCCCCTCTTTATCTCCCAGCCTTTCCTTCCCTTCCCCTCTTTATCTCCCAGCCTTTCCCTCCCTTCCCCTCTTTATCTCCCAGCCTTTCCCTCCCTTCCCCTCTTTATCTCCCAGCCTTTCCCTCCCTTCCCCTCTTTATCTCCCAGCCTTTCCCTCCCTTCCCCTCTTTTTCTCCCAGTCTTCCCTTCCCTTTCCCACTCTTTCTCCTAGCCTTTCCCTACCTCCCTTCCTCTCTTTTTCCTCCCTTTCTTTCCCTCCCCTTCCTCCCTCTTGCCCAGGCTTTACGCGAGTCATTTGGGGGATGATCCGACAGGGGTTCAGTCAATATTGGTGTTCGAAGCGGGCGGGTGGGGGAGGAGCGGGGGAGGAAGGGAGGAAGGGGGAAGGGAAGGAGAAAAAACTGGGAGGAAGTGAGAAAGAAAGAGGGTAGGTATGAGAGAGAGAGAGAGAGAGAGAGAGAGAGAGAGAGAGAGAGAGAGAGAGAGAGAACTGTAGCATTGTTTTCGCATAGCAAGTGTTGTGAGGTGCATTAGCAGGAAGGTGAGAGAGGGAAAGAGGAGGAGGAGGGAAGCAAGGCGGAGTTTCGTGTTGTTTAACTTTCTCCTGCTTGCCTGGGCGTTAACGGGGAATGAATTGCGAGAAGGAAGCACAGAAACAAGGAAGAGCAGGCAACAGTCAGTCCTTCCCTTCTTTTCCTTTCTTTCTCCTTATGTTTCCTTTCCTCGTCTTTCCTTCCTACCTTTCTTTCTTTCCTCTCATTTCATTCCTACTTTTCTTTCTTTCCTCTCCTTTCATTCCTACTTTTCTTTCTTTCCTCTCCTTTCATTCCTACTTTTCTTTCTATCCTCTCCTTTCATTCCTACTTTTCTTTCTATCCTCTCCTTTCATTCCTACTTTTCTTTCTTTCCTCTCCTTTCATTCCTACTTTTCTTTCTTTCCTCTCCTTTCATTCCTACTTTTCTTTCTTTCTTCTCCTTTCATTCCTACTTTTCTTTCTTTCCTCCTTTCATTCCTACTTTTCTTTCTTTCCTCTCCTTTCATTCCTACTTTTCTTTCTTTCCTCTCCTTTCATTCCTACTTTTCTTTCTTTCCTCTCCTTTCATTCCTACTTTTCTTTCTTTCCTCTCCTTTCATTCCTACTTTTCTTTCTTTCCTCTCCTTTCATTCCTACTTTTCTTTCTATCCTCTCCTTTCATTCCTACTTTTCTTTCTTTCCTCTCCTTTCATTCCTACTTTTCTTTCTTTCCTCTCCTTTCATTCCTACTTTTCTTTCTTTCCTCTCCTTTCATTCCTACTTTTCTTTCTTTCCTCTCCTTTCATTCCTACCTTTCTTTCTTTCCTCTCCTTTCATTCCTACTTTTCTTTCTTTCCTCTCCTTTCATTCCTACTTTTCTTTCTTTCCTCTCCTTTCATTCCTACCTTTCTTTATTTCCTCTGCTTTCCTTTCTTTCCAACGTCTTGTTTCCTTTCCTCTTCTTTCCTTCCTACCTTTCTTTCTTTCCTCTGCTTTCCTTT
The DNA here is from genome assembly GCF_024679095.1 of Eriocheir sinensis. Taxonomy (NCBI): domain Eukaryota; kingdom Metazoa; phylum Arthropoda; class Malacostraca; order Decapoda; family Varunidae; genus Eriocheir; species Eriocheir sinensis. The sequence continues at coordinate 3,353,072 of NC_066560.1, forward strand.
CCTTCCAACCCCTTGTTTCCTTTCCTTTCTTCTCCTTCCTACCTTTCTTTCTTTCCTCTGCTTTCATTCCTACTTTTTTCTTTCCTCTCCTTTCATTTCCTTCCAACCTCTTGTTTCCTTTCCTTTACTTTCCTTACTACCTTCCTTTCTTTCCCTTTCCTTCCAACCTCTTGTTTCCTTTCCTTTACTTTCCTCACTACCTTCCTTTCTTTTCCTTTCCTTCCAACCTCTTGTTTCCTTTACTTTCCTCACTACCTTCCTTTCTTTCCCTTTCCTTCCAACCTCTTGTTTCCTTTCCTTTACTTTCCTTACTATCTTCCTTTCTTTCCCTTTCCTTCCAATCTCTTGTTTCCTTTCCTTTCCTCACTACCTTCCTTTCTTTTCCTTCCCTTCCAACCTCTTGTTTCCTTTCCTTTACTTTCCTTACCACCCTTCTTTCTTTTCCTTCCCTTCGCCCCTCTTGTTGCTTTTCCTTTTTTCTTTTCTTTCTAATTTCTTTTCTTTTCCTTGTTATTTTGTTTTGTTTTTTTGTTCTTGAGGCTATTTTTATTGACCTGTCTCCTTTTGCTTGTTTTCTTGGTTTTCATTTCTCTTCTTGATTCGCTTTTTTTTTTTTTACAACAAAGGAGACAGCTCAAGGGCACAAAAAAAAAGGAAACAATAATAAAAAAAGGCCTGCTCGTTTTGTCCTCGATAGTGATTTCATCCATTCGTAAGGCACTTCATTGACCCGTAGACATGGTTGAAGCACTTGTACATACGTGTATCAACGCTCAATTCACTTCTGTCGCAACCTTTGATTATCCTGTCGCTGCACACTAACTTCAGGCGACTGTATTCAGTGAGTCAGGTGTATCAGTCCTCCTCCTCCTCTTCCAGAAACAGCAACCACACATACCACATGGGTGGCGAACCACTACATGTAGTGCAAGAGGAAAGAGACCTCGGGGTCACCATCAGCAGTGACTTGAAACAAACAAAACACTGCAAGTCCGCCTGTAAGAAAGCCAATACAATGCTTGGGTTCATAGCGAGGAACTTCGAATACAAGACGCCGGGAGTTATGTTATCCTTGTATAATTCGCTGGTAAGGCCCCACCTGGAATACGCCGTGCAATTCTGGTCTCCCAATTACAGGAAAGACATTGAATTACTTGAGAGAGTACAGCGCCGCGCCACGAAGATGATACCATCACTGAGGACGAAGCCCTATGAAGAGCGACTCGAGCGACTCAACCTCTTCACGTTGGAAAAGAGACGCTTGCGGGGAGACATGATACAAGTCTTTAACTACCTGAACAAGCTCAGCAACGTTGATCACTCCAAACTCTTCACGCTACAAACCAACCTGAGAACAAGAAACAACGGAAAAACAATTCAAGCAGAGCGATGCCATACCGACATCGGCAGGAGTTATTTCTCGCCAGTTATGTTCGCCACTGGAACAGCCTTCCTGCAGAAGTAGTTAGCGCAGAGACTATCAACTCCTTCAAGAAACGCATTGATCGCCACTTTGCTGCATCGGGAGTGAACTGAACGTTCCCAAGAGTAGATACACAAGTGCTTTAATCCTTCCCTGCAAGCCACTCCTATGGCAAACGGATTGATTAAATCAATGAACGCAGGCAGCCTAGTAATGAGCCAACAGGCTTTCTGCTGCCTGCTAGTCCATGTTTGTTTGTTTCCTCCTCCTCCTACTCCTCCTCCTCCTTTTCCTCTTCTTCCAAGTGGTAAAGGTGCTGATTGCAGTTCCAAATGTGTGTCGTCAGATCCAAGACGAGATAGGAAGGTGTCGCAAATGTGAGGAGTGGTGAGTGTTTCGGAGGAGGAGGAGGAGGAGGAGGAGGAGGCGGATCGATGTTGTCAGTTATTGTACAGGTGATATAGAGGTGTGTGTGTGTGTGTGTGAGAGAGAGAGAGAGAGAGAGAGAGAGAGAGATTGAAATATAGAAGTGTCAGGTGTGTTGGAAATGCCTCTTTTGGGAGGCTGTTTTGAGATGTTGGCGTTTCTTGTGATGGGAAGGCGATGGAAGGCACAGGCGTAGAAGAAGGGAAAAGGTTGCTCTGGGAAGATGAAAGGAGGGAAAACAGGAAGGAAAACAAGAGGAAGAAAGCTACAAAAGATCAAAAAGGAAATAGCCAAGAACTTCATAAAGATACAACATTCTAATGCACTGACGTTTAAATTTTTAGGCTTTCCCTTAAGCCATAAAATAAAGTCAATAAGTTAGGGCTGAAAGGAGGGTAAGACAGAGGAGGAAGGTTTATGAAGGGAGGGAGGGAGAGAGGAAGGTCGAGAGAGAGAGAGAGAGAGAGAGAGAGAGAGAGAGAGAGATGAGTGAAGGCATTAACTTGAGGGAAAGAGGGAGGGAGAAAACTGAGAGAGGTTGATGAAAGGGATGAAGGGAGAAAATTGAAGGAAGAGGAGGATGAGTGAAGGATAGGAGGAAGGGAGAGATGAATGCAAAGAGGGAAGGGAAGGAGGGATGAATGGAAGAAGTGTCTGATAAAGGAGAGAGGAAGAGTACACTGGAATGGAAGAGAAGAGGAATATGGAGGTAAAAGGATGATGAATAGGAAGAAAGAATTGAAAAATAGAGAAGGAATAAGGAAGAGAAGTGAGATAGAGGAGAACAAAAGGAAAGATAATTAGAAGAATGGACAGAGGAAATTTGGATTGATGGAGGGTTGAGAGAAAGCAGAGAAGGATAAAGAGGAGAAAGGAAGGGCAGAGAGTGAGGGAAATAGGAAGGGAAGGAACAGATGAAAGGATGTAGATAAGAATGGAGAGAGGAAGGTAGAAGAAAGGAAGGAGGGATTGTTGTGGGGTGGAGGGAAGAAGTGACGAAGGGGAAGGAAAACCAATAACGGAGGGAGATTGGAAAGGAAAAAACAGAGGATAGAATAAAGATAAGAATGAAAAGAGGAAAATAGATGTGTTTGAGGGAGGAAGAAGGGCTGGATGAATGAAGAGGAGGGAAGAAGGGAAATAGGAAGGGAAACAACAGAGAAAAGAATAAATATGAGAATGAAAAGAGGAAAATAGATGAACTGGAGGGAGGGAGAAGGGAAGGGATGAATGAAGAGGAGGGAAGAAGGGCAATGACTGAGGGAAATAGGAAGGGAAAGAACAGAAAAAAAGGATAAAAATAAGAATGAAAATGAGATAGTAGAAAGGTTGGAGGGAGGAAGGGAAGGTTGAAGAAGAGGAAGGAAGAAGAGCACTAGAAATGGAAAGAAAAGAAGGAAGGATATAAAAAAAAGAGAAATGGATTGGAGGGAGGGAGAAGGGAGGAAAGAAGGGCATGACTGAGGGAACTAGGAAGGGAAAGAAAAGAGGAAAGGATAAATATAAGAATGAAAAGAGAAAAGTAGATGATTGGAGGGAGGAAGAAGGGAGGAAAGAAGGGCATGACTGAGGGAAATAGGAAGGGAAAGAAGAAATAAAGATAAGAATGAAAAGAGGAAAATAGACGGGATGGAGGGAGGGGGAAAGAAGGGGTGAATGAAGAGGAGTAGGAGGGAAGAAGGGCAGCTTTAAGGCTACAAAATTCGTCTTATCTAAGCTCTACATTGACAATATCGATCTGCTGGAGAAACAACCATCGCTCATCTTCCTCCTCCTCCTCCTCCTCCTCCTGCATTACATAAGACGCATCGTTTCCTTTTCCTCTCCATAACAGCGCCCTATTCCAAATACTCTTTCCCCTCCTCTTCCTCCTCCACTTCCTCTTCCTCTCTCCCCTCCTCCTTCTCTTCCTATTCAGCAGACATGTGAGCGATTCATGTGTTTGTTTGCCTGTTTCTGTGTGTGTGTGTGTGTGTGTGTGTGTGTGTGTGTGTGTGTGTGTGTGTGTGTGTGTGTGTGTGTAGCATTTAACATTTGCACACCTACCATGTTACCAGAGCTGGGCGCGTTACTGGATATCGGGTAGTCCGGTACCGCTCCTCCGCACCTCGAAACACATATAGTCCGTACCTGTACTTCCGCGCCTAAAATTTTTTCACTCGTTCCGGTACCGCACCTCCGCACCTCCGGTACCGTACCCAAAACTATTAAAGCGCGCCTGAAAAATCTAGTCCGTACCTTAAAAAAAAGAAATACAAGGCAATACTGCAGCAGCATTATTATTATCATTATTATTATTATTATTATTGTGACCGTTTCTTTCATTCCCAGTTTTGTACAATATGGCAACAGGACACGTGTGTCTCGACGTAAGGAAACCAACACCTTGGGTTCTTGCTATCCGTGCACGTGGTGTTGTCATTGATGACGCACTTCCTTTAAGACGGACGACAAACGGTATATTTTGAACCGGGCCGTAAATCTGAATGAGTGACGTCACTCAAGTGGCGGGAAAACATGCCCTGCAGCACAGACCGCGTAAACGACCGGAAGTATTACTGCAGAGCGCGGACTGTTTGTCGTTTTCATTTTTTTTATCCTTGAAAACCTCAGGTGCGGAGGTACGGACTTAAAATACTGCCGTTCCGCACCTGTTACTTCCGCACTTTTGAAAAACTTTCCGCACTTCGGACCTCCGCACCTCGTTTAAAGGTCCGCAGGTCCGTAGGAGCGGAGGTGCGGACAGAGGTACGGAAGTGCCCAGCTCTGCATGTTACGTATTGCCACGAGAAGAGAAAACAAGCCGTGAAATATCAATGTTTGGTTTTGCTACAGCTCCAATTTCTTGTATTTCGTGTTGTTTCCTGCGCACCCCCCACCCCCCCACCCCACCCGTGCGTTGAGGCGCCGGGGAACACAGGGGAAGCTGCTGGTGCGGGGGAGCGTTAATGTTGAGTGGTGGAAAGTGTTCTTATAGCAACGCGGAAAACGATTCTGTTATTGAATGAGGGAAAGGTGACGGAGAGGTGAGGTCTTATTGTTGTTGTTATATATGGTGGTCTTAATGGACATGGTGGTGGTTGTTGTTGTTGTTGTTGTTGTTATATATGGTGGTCTTAATGGACATGGTGGCGGTGGTTGTTGTTGTTGTTGTTGTTATATATGGTGGTCTTAATGGACATGGTGGTGGTTGTTGTTGTTGTTGGTGTTGGTGTTGGTGGTGGTGGTGGGGATGATGGAATTTCTGTTGTTTACACTTTAAAAAAAAAATACACATACGAACATAAACATACAAACATAATTACGAGTACATACATGTCTTTTTTTTTTTCATATATACTCTTTCATGTGTTAGCAAAGGCGTGTGTGTCTTGCTAAATGCTTGTTCTCTCTCTCTCTCTCTCTCTCTCTCTCTCTCTCTCTCTCTCTCTCTCTCTCTCTCTCTCTCTCTCTCTCTCTCTCTCTCTCTCTCTCTCTCTCTCTCTCTCTCTCTCTCTCTCTCTCTCTCTCTCTCTCTCTCTCTCTCTCTCTCTCTCTCTCTCTCTCTCTCTCTCTCTCTCTCTCTCTCTCTCTCTCTCTCTCTCTCTCTCTCTCTCTCTCTCTCTCTCTCTCTCTCTCTCGCTCTCTCTCTCTCTCTCTCTCTCTCTCTCTCTCTCTCTCTCTCTCTCTCTCTCTCTCTCTCTCTCTCTCTCTACTCGCTCCCTTTCCAGTTCTCTCCCTCTTGTCTGTTTCTCTTTTTCATTAATTCTTTCCCACCTATTCCTTCCTTTCCTTTGTGCTCCCTTTCCTTGTTTCGTGTTCTTTTATTCTCATTTTTTCACAGTGTCAGTTTCCTGTTCTCCTTTCTCTTGTTATTGTGTTTACCTTTCCCCTATCTTCCTTCCTTTCTTCCTTTTATATCTTCCTTTATTCATTTTACCTCCTTCCTTCCTTCCTTCCTTCCTTCTTCCCGTTCGTCCATCCTTGTTTCCTTTCTTTTTTTATCTTGGTTTCTTTTTTCTCTTTCTTTCTTCCTTCTTTCTCTCTTCTTTCTTCATTCATTAGCTCATTTTTTTTCACTTTTACTTATGTTTTCCTTTTTCATCCGTTTTTTTTCTTTCTCTCATTCCTTCCCCAATTTTTCCTCTCCTTCCTTTCTCCCTCTATATTATATTCATTCATTCATATTTTTCTTTCATCCCTTTCCTTCGTCCGTCCTTCATTTTTGCCTTCCTTATTTTCCATCTTCATACCTTCCCATCCTTCTTTCCTTCTTTCTTTCCTTCCTCTCTTTTTTCGTCTCACACCCTCTTTCTTCTATAGATTTTACTCTTTCTTTCCTTCCTTTCCTTTTTCCGTCCTTCAGTTTTGCCTTCCTTTTCTCCATCTTCAAACCCTCCCATCCTTCCTTCCTTCTTTCTTTCCTTCCTCTCTATTTTTTTCTCACACTCCCTTTTTTCTATTGTTTTACTCTTCCTTTCCTTCCTTTTTTATTCATTTTTCTCCACTTCCTTTTCTCCATCTTCAAACCCTCCCATCCTTCCTTCCTTCTTTCCTTCCTTCCTTCCTCTATTTTCTTCTTACACTCCCTTTCTTTCTATCATTTTTACTCTTCCTTTCCTTCCTTTCTTATTCATTTTTCTCTACTTCCTCTTTTCCCATCTTGCCTCGCTTCCTATCTTTTGCCTTTTATTTCCTCTAACTTAAATTCCTACAGTAATAGAGTTGTCTTTATTTCTAGATGCATATTTTTGGTCATTTTTTCCGTTAGCTGAAAATGTTATGTATGTTTTGTTTTCTCTCTTTCTATCTACTAATGTATGTATCTTTGTATCTATCTATCTATCTATTTCACTGTCTTCATTTGCACTGGTTCACTCCCTTCCAGTCTATTCCCCTAGTTAATCCCTTCCTCCCCTTCCCCTTAATTTCCTTCCCCTTCCTTCCCTTCCCCTTCCTCCCCTTCCCCTTCCTTCCCTTCCCCTTCCTCCCCTTCCCCTTCCTTCCCTTCCCCATCCTCCCCTTCCCCTTCCTCCCCTTCCCCTTCCTCCCCCTCCCCTTCCTCCCCTTCCCCTTCCTCCCCTTCCCCTTCACGCATGCCTCTACGTACTCACTCCCTCTGACATTCCCTTCCCTCTCCCTTGCGTCCCTCTTACTTAATCCCTTTCTCATCCCTTGATATGCACCTCCTGCCTTCCTCTCCCCTGTCTCATATTTAGCTCCCCTTTTTATTCGCTTTCATAAACAATAGTCTACGTTTTCCTTTTCGTTTGTTTCAATATGAAGTTCACCTATTTTTTTATTTTTTATTGCTGTCTTTGTTGTTGGTTTTATTGTGTCTCCTTCTCTTCTTTTTACGAATCTCATATGGTTTGTTTTCCTATTCTACCTTTTTTTTATCTTCTCTCCCCTTAATCTCCTTTCTTCAATTTGATTTTGTCTGCTCTCCTTTATACAGAATCTCATCATGTTTTTTTGTCTTCATGTTCTACTTTTTTTCTTCTTCCTCGTGTTACTTGTTTGTTTGCTTCTCTTTCTTTAATCTACTTTTTTTTTTATATATATATATATACAAGCCTGATGTTTTTCACCCCATCTCCCTCTGTCATTTTTTCCTACCCATGCGCTTCAAGTTCATCCTCCCCTTCTCTTTCTCTACACACTGCCCTTTCCTCACCTCATACCTGTGTCTCCAGTTAACTTTTACTTCATATATATATATATATATATATATATATATATATATATATATATATATATATATATATACATATATATATATACATATATATATATATATATATATATATATATATATATATATGTATATATATATATGTATATATATATATATATATATATGTATATATCTATATATATTTATATATATATATCTATATATCTGTATATATATATATATATATATCTCTCTCTCTCTCTCTCTCTCTCTCTCTCTCTCTCTCTCTCTCAGGTGTTTTTTTTTATCATTTTTTTTTTGCCTCTTGAGCTTCCTCCTTCACTGTGAATAAAACGAAATTTTCGAAGTCGAAGTATTGTTGTAGAAATTCAAGTATTCACATTTTTATTCGAAAACATGGGGAAAGTATTCGTATTCGTCGAATGGTCTGAAAAACAATCCTCAATCTATTATCACAAAAAAGCATTCGTTTTTCATGTTTACTTCAGCACATCGCATAGAGAGGTATTGCAGTATGCCGTGATATATGATAAGACAGTCGTGCTTTAAAATGGAATGTGATGTGAACCGCATGGAGATGGTGCTGCTCAGCGTGTCGAGTGTGTTTGAGCTGCTCCTCAACGTGTCTAGTGTCCAGTATACGTCAGTCAGTAGTCGGTACCGAGTGTGGACGGGTGAGATGTGTTGGTAAACCATAGTCAGTGAGCGGTCGCCTTCTGCCACCCACTCCACAGGTACGATGTGAGAGTTGGAGCTTGGGAGTGAGTGACAATGGAATCGTAGAACCGCGACCCCGATCATTAATGATGCTGACGATTAAGACTGATAATTGGAACAATGTTACTGACTACATTTGAATTACATTGTTAAGATGACGGGCAAAATCAGTGTTCAAATACTTTAGTCATAACGAAATGTATTCATGAAGTATTCGTATTCCTGTTTGTATGTTTAAGTCTTGTTTTCACTCCGTCCCTGCCCCGCGCCCCTCCACCGCTAACTAACGCCCCTCCGCCTCCTCTCCTGAGCACACACTCCCTTCCCTTCCATGTTCATTTGAGGCCGATCCTTCGTGGGTTTTCTTGTTTATTCTCGTGTGGTTGTTGTTCACCGTTTCCTCCTGTCCCAAAACTCGGATGTTTCGTTTCACTTCCTTCTTGTTTATGTGTTGTCCCCGAAAATTCCCCTTCGCTGTGGACTGGTCGGGTTGGGCTTGCCTTTGTAACGGCTTTCTTTCCTTTCATGCCATGGTTTGCAAATCCTATTCACATTGTGTAAATATAATTAAATTTGGTACTTAAAACTTGTATTTTCAATGTATATATGTTGTAATATTTTGCTTGAACTGATATTTGTTTACGTTGGAAGGTGGATGATGAATTGTTTATCATCTTCGGCCACATAATGACAAGCCGGGCAAGCAGTGTCTAGTTGTTGAAATTTTCGCCTCCTTTGTGGTGCCGAGGTGTTTTATTGAGCTGCACGAGTACCGCTGATGCGTGTGTGTTATCAAACTATGGCGCCTTTTGAGTGTTGGGCACCGTTATCAGATTATCGTACTCAGAACGTTGTATTTACCGGTTTCTGACCCGTGACTATTGCAAAAAATACCATTAACTAACCATTTCACCGATATCTATAAATGAATCTAGTTATCAGGTAAGGGTGGAGGAGACAGTTTTGGTGTCGGAAATCGGCTAATACAAGAGCCTGAGTACGACAATATGGCGACGTTGGTGTTGGGTTTGTGTCATGTAAAGCTCCGTGATGCAGATTATGACCCAGATATTCCCTGCCACTGTCTGGTGAATCATGCGTGGGGCGTCATTCAATTTTTCCTTTTTATGCTATTGAATTTCCGAGAATGTGAGCTCTGTCATTTCTATATATATATATTTATTAGCGTGTTTTCTTAATTTCCACATGTTATCTAACTAACCATCAGCTGCTAGTTACGACAGCCCCCACGAGTACGCTAAGCTCCCTTCCTCCCCACGTACTCTTCCTCCCTTTCTTGCTCTCCCTGCACACGCACACATTTACGACTGCAACTAATCACATTCTCACTGTCTGTAGGTCACGATGGCCCTATCTAGTACGCTATTCACCCTCCCTCCCTCTCCCTACACCCTCCCTCTCTCTACAGCCTCACTCCCCATACACCCTCCTTCCCATTACTCCCTGTACACACACACACACTCACACATCTACGCCCAGAACTAATCCAATTCTCCCTCTTTGTAAGTTACGACGGACCCCTCCAATACCTTCTCTCTATATACACTGCCCATCCCCTCCCACCCTCCCTCCCTCTACCCCCTCCCTTCCCTTGCTATCGCTGTACACACGCCTTTACGTCCTCACTTAATCTCCCTCTCCCTCCTTCCAGGTTACGACGGCCCCCTCCAGTACGCTATGACGGACGGCGCCTCCCCGGACGCGCCGATGACGACTGTCCAGGTCCTCCCCGCGATGGGCCAGACCTCAGACTTCACCGATGACGAGGACGACAATCCGGCCTCTGGTGAGTACTCGGGAGGAAGGAGGAGGAGGAGGAGGAGGAGGAAAAGTGGTTTAGCTCGTTTTGTTCTGTTTAGTGATTTTGGAGATGTAGGACTGTATTTTGGGGTTTATTTTGGTTGTTGTTGATGTTGTGTTTTTTAATGTAGTAGTAGTTGTAGTAGTGGTGGCAGTAGTAGTAATAGGGACTGAAGGCAAATGGTGTTTAAATATGAAAGGAAGACAATGAGACAATCTTGGTACCCAGTAGATAATGGGTTGGAATAAGAGGACTGAGGTTAGGAGAGAAATATGTGATGAAAACAAAGGAAAGTAGAAGTTTCAACCGACAAATAAGAGAAGATACTGATTCGGATAAGGGAAATAGGAAACAGATGATGAATTGGCCTTACATGAAAATGGGAACATATAAATTGGGTAGAGAAGAAGATTAAGTAATGATAAATGAAGATGGGAGTTTAAAGCTACAAATAATTGAAGATCTTAACGGAATATCGTTCGTCTTTAGGTGAAAGGGGAGCCAGGAAGGATGTAAAAAATATTTGAAGGAAAGAAGAAGAGATGGAAAGGTAAGGAAGGACAGAAAGAAGGGAGGAGGGGAGGAAGGAAGGAAGGAAGGAAGGGGGGAGGAAGGAATGAAGGTAGAACGGAAGGGAGCGAGAAAGGAACGAAGGAAGGAAGAAAGGATGGTAGGAAGGAAGGAAAGCAATATGGAAAAAAATAGTTGAAGGAAAGAAGAGATGGAAAGGCTAAGTAAGGAAAGAGGGGAGGAGGGAAGGAAGGAAGGAAGGTAAAACGGAAGGGAGCGAGAAAGGAACGAAGGAAGGAAGAAAGGATGGTAGGAAGGAAGGAAAGCAGGGAGGAAGGAAGGAAGGTATAACAGAAGGGAGCGAGAAAGGAACGAAGGAAGGAAGAAAGGATGGTAGGAAGGAAGGAAAGCAGGGAGGAAGGAAGGAAGGAAAGAGGTAAAGATAAACGGTTGGGCTCATATCAAAGGAGGATTACGTTTCAAGGGTAATGGAGTGGACGGAGGGAAGGGAAGGGAAGGGAAGCTAGATCTACAAAGGCTGCACTTATACATATGCACACAGAGAGTATCGGTAAAGCCGGAGAAACATTTATGGAACTCAGACTGGAAAGGAAAACGTTACGACTCATACTGAAACACCAGCTTTAGAAACGAAGTACAAGAGAACGAAAGAAATTGAAATGTTCATCTTGAAAGTACATGGGAGGGAAAATTAAGGCAATCTAATGGAAAAATAGATGGTCGAAACCTTACGGGAATATTACATGCTTACGAAATTGAAAAAGGAAGTTAAGCATTATGAAACATTTAAAACAACTGTTGTTCTTTGTTTCTTAAATGGGAAATCAGTAATAAGGAAGGAAAGTTGTTCAATAGGAGAGAGAGAGAGAGAGAGAGAGAGAGAGAGAGAGAGTACTGAGAAAATTAAAAAAAGAAATAGAATAGAGAATAGACGAGGAGGAGGAAAGTGGAGAGGATTCGTTGGAAAAGTGTGTGAGAGTTGGAGGAACAACGGAGGAGAGTTGGCGGAGAATAGATAAGGATTTAAAGAACGTGAAGGGCGAGAGAAGGAAGTTGCCCCTTTATGCGGCTTGTGTGTGTGTGTGTGTGTGTGTGTGTGAGAGAGAGAGAGAGAGAGAGAGAGAGAGAGAGAGAGAGAGTAAGGGTACCCGGAAGACAGGTGAAAATAACACTCGAGGGGAAACAAGAAAGAATAATAAAGTTTTGACATTAAGGAGAGAGAGAGAGAGAGAGAGAGAGAATGTTCGTCTGACAGGAAAACAGGAAAGCGTATATTTCGTGCATGCGTTTACGTTTGTGTATGTGTGTGTGTGTGTGTGTGTGTGTGTGTGTGTGTGTGTGTGTGTTCATAATCGTTAAATATGAAACTCGTGTAAATAACTACTCCCCACATTCTCTCTCTCTCTCTCTCTCTCTCTCTCTCTCTCTCTCTCGTATATATACATTACCTGGTACCTGTATACACCTCTTCACTTAATTAACAAGACACGCAACCTTCGCATCTCCAACTAATTAATAAGGAAAGAAGGAAAAACATTGTGTACCCAGACCTTGAAATATTAATACATACACAACCCACCAAGGAAGAAAACGTATGATTGAAAAAGAAAGAAAAGGTTATGTTTGTGCGCCTGGTAAACGGATTAACTCAGAGAGAGAGAGAGAGAGAGAGAGAGAGAGAGAGAGAGCAAGGACTCACTTTGAATGAAACATCTTCCAAACATCTTCAGAAAGATTAAAGGAGAGCAAAGAGGGGACGGAGAGGGAGGACAAAGGTTAAAGAGAGAGAGAGAGAGAGAGAGAGAGAGAGAGAGAGAGAGAGAGAGAGAGATTTACATAGATGTTCAGACCACACGGCCCACATTGCATAGACTAGGTGGTCTGCCTTAAACCTGTGCGAAACGGCATCAAACGGCCACCAAGACATTGCACCTCTTAGCGAATATTAAAGTGGAGAACGTAGCGGTTGATTTTTTTTTTTTTTTTTTTTAAATGAGCCTGTCGTGTTCAACTGAGTTTATTTCTTTTCACTTACGTCGAGAGCCGTTATTTGTTGTTGCGTCGTATCATCGATTATGAACAATTTGGAGTCATCCAAATTTGTTAAGCCATAATACATTTGCATTTTTCAATCTCCTTCCGTAAAAGTCAAAGTATCGTTAGTCATCTTCCAATGAGTTGGAATTAGTCCATTTCCAAGAACTTGTTTCTTTAATTATATAGTTTAGATAATATGATATCTGGTCCTAGACTTTCAGTTGTTTAAGCGATTGGACTGGCTTCAAAACTTCATCGACGGTTATTCCAAATTTTGGCAGGGCATGAAGATTTTTCATTAATACTATTGTCAGTGCAGGTGTTGGTAGACTTAGCGGTCTGTCTGTTATTGAGAGGCAAAATATTAATTTAACTTGCTCGCAATGTTATACTTTTAACCCACTAATTTATCGTCGCTGTCAGTTGAAGGTCCGATTTTACTCCTGACAACATTTTCTTTTTATTTAATATGTATTTGAAGAAAGACTAGATTCGTTTACAGTTGGATGCAATATTTCCTATAATTACCTACACTTTCCCTAACTCTCAAGGGGTTTTCACTTCTCGCTTGGGTTCATGATAAATTCTTACTTTCGAGCAAGTATCGCTTTTCTTTTGCCTTTGTAATATGTTTTCTCCTCAAGAGAATGTTGAATTAAAATTTAGCCTGTTTAGTCGCTTACGGTAGAATCACCTTATAAAAGTAGACATTTAAAAATTTCCCATTTTCTTACAAAATTTGCTATATTGAAATCTGGACCAGTATTGTAATTTCAGTCACTCTTCCTTGAGCTCCAATGTCGGCACGTACCAACTGGATCGTGAGAACCGTTTTGCTCTCCTACCGTAACGCTGCTGACCAGAGTACCCAGCCACTAGAGCTAGGTCCAGTGTATTTTCTTATCGTGTTGATTCTGTAACGATCAGACCTTGATAGCTATATTTCGATAACACGATTATTCTGTATGATTTTCTGCCAAGGGACGCGGCAGCCGCAGTGGCCGGCGAGGACGAGGGTGCAGGGTTAGTGGAGAGAGAGAGAATATTCCTTCCAATAAAGACATAGACACCTAGGCAGAGAAAAAAGACAAAACATATAGACATGATATTGAAACAGGGAAAAGTAAAAGAATAAAAAGCGGCTGCCAGACCAACAGACATCATGACACACAAAGTAATATTCCGTTGACAATGCGTTCCGCTGTGCAAAGCTCCATTTTTTGTCACATTTTAATATTTGTGTGTGTGTGTGTGTGTGTGTGTGTGTGTGTGTGTGTGTGTGTGTGTGTGTGTGTGTGTGTGTGTGTGTGTGTGTGTGTGCCTGTTTGTACGTGTGCGTTCTTGCGCAATATTGTCCCTTGCCTTCCCCTCTTTTTTTCTCTCTCTCGGTGTTTGTGTTTGTGGGGGGATCTGTGTGTGTGTGTGTGTGTGTGTGTGTGTGTGTGTGTGTGTGTGTGTGTGTCAGAGAGAGAGAGAGAGAGAGAGAGAGAGAGAGAGAGAGAGATTTTACATCACACAGACCCCATGGTCCAAACTAGGTAGACTGTCCTTATACCTAAGTGAAATTATATTTAATTTAATTCAATGCCACCCAGACTTTGACTTTCGAATCTAGTGAATATCAAATTGAAGGAAGTGGTGGTCGAGCTTGTCCTTAAATTAATTAATCTTACTTCATTGGACCACTGAAGGTGGGAGTTTATTCCATTATCGCGCCACAACGTTGGTGAAGAAGATTTTAATGTAGTCTGAATTTATATGTTTACACTTAAGTTTTGTGCCGTTATTTCTCGTTCGGACTGTGTTGTCAATCGAAAACAAATTGGATTTGCTCATTTGTAAAACCGTTGAGTGTTTTTTTTTTAACATTTGATCAATTTTCTTCGGAAGCAACGTTTTTCAAGAGAGAACAGCTTAAGGGATGAGAGCCTTTCGTCGTAAGGTTTGTTGCGGAAGGAAGTCATCTTTGTTTCCCTACGTTGAACACCTAATTTAGCAATGTCCTTCGCGTAGTCGGGAGACCAAAACTGCACCGCATATTCCAAATGAGGTCGTACTAAACTACTGTACAGTGGAAGTATTACATCATTATTAGTTGAGGCGGTGGCTGGGTGGTTAGTGTGCCGGTCCCGCGTTCGCCGCGTCATGGATGATTCGGGTTCGAATCCGCCGATACAACCTGGGATTTTTCAGTCACCGTCGAGTGGCCTAAGACTACCCACATTCTGTCCTGAAGACCACCCATCAACCCGGATTCTAGAGGAACTGTCCAAGGGAAATCAAGAATGAGCTCCGGGGGACAGCATGAGCCAAGAATAGATAGCGCCACTATAAACACTTGCCTGCGGCATGACGGGCCCAACCAAGAAAGCCAACCGGCGCTATAGGCCAGGACGAAAAAAAAAAATCTTGAATGAAAATTTTCTCTTATGAAGCCGAGCATTCTGTTAGCTTTGTTAGCTGCGTTAGTGCACTGCTGTGAGAATTTGAGGATTGACGCGGTTTTGACACCCAGGTCCTTGACACATTGAACGCTTTAAAATTCAATGCCACGCATTTCGTAATCGAACCTTTTTTTTAGCAATTTGAAGAACCTGGCACTTATCCATATAAAAGGGCATCTCCCATCAATCGGATCAAGCTGAAATTTTATGCAAATCTTCTTAGAGGTTTTGTCTGTCTTCGTCAGTGAGGACCGAATTACCAATCTTTGTGTCGTCAGCAAATTTACTAATGAGATTATTGAGTCCAACGTCAACGTCATTGATGTAAACTATAAACAGCACTGGGCCAAGAACTGAGCCCTGAGGGACGCCACTAGTGACAGGCGCCCACTCTCAATTAAATCCATCAAACACCACTTTTAGTTGTCTGTTGCTCAACCAATTTGCGATCCACTGGTGTACTTTACCGTCAATACCTAGTTGCTTGATTTTATAAAATAAATAACGGTGTCGAACTTTGTCAAACGCTTTCTGGAAATGGAGATAAACTACGTCTACTGATTTTGCTACGTCATAAACTGAGATGAGGTCATTATAAAAGGTCAATAGGTTCGACAAGCAGGATCTCGTTACGGAAGCCATGTTGTGAATCCCTAGCTAATAAATGGCTTTCAAGGTAACTCACAATTTTGTCTCTAATTATGCTATTGAAGTTAGATTGTCTCCCCTGTTAAAAATCGATGTTACGTTAGCCATTTTCCACCCCGAAGGGACGATACCTTGTCGCAGAGAGAGAGAAGCAAAGGCAAAGGATCATCTTAAGGGAAAATATGGCAAGAACGATGTCATAAATTTTGTTAAGTATTATTTTGTGTGTGTGTGTGTGTGTGTGTGTGTGTGTGTGTGTGTGTGTGTGTGTGTGTGTGTGTTCTTCCTTTTCTATGTGATAACCCTTATTATCCTCAGCTACGTCTAACTCCTCTTCCTCTTTCTCCTCTTCTCCCTCCCAATCGTCCGCTTCACTTTCCTCCTCCTCTTCCTTTTTCTTCTCCTCCTCCTCCTCCTCCTCCTCCTCCTCCTCCTCCTCCTCCTTCTCCTCCTCCTCCTCCTCCTCCTCCAACTGGATACCTCACTTCACTTTCCCCTCTTCTCTAGTTTCCCCTTTTTCTCTCTCTCTCTCTCTCTCTCTCTCTCTCTCTCTCTCTCTCTCTCTCTCTCTCTCTCTCTCTCTCTCTCTCTCTCTCTCTCTCTCTCTCTCTCTCTCTCTCTCTCTCTCTCTCTCTCTCTCTCTCTCTCATCACACTTATGTTATCTCGTAATTTTGTTCTGTTTTTTCTTCTGTACCTTGTTCTATTTTTGTGTTCTTCCTGTTTCCTCTCCGTTATCTCTTTCCCCGACTCACCCTTCCTTTTATCACCTTTTTTGTTCCCTCCATATCATATCACCCTTTTCTTTACCCTATTATCTATTATCTACTTTATCTTCCCTTCCTATTTAGTATCATCGCTTGCTCTAATCTTTCACTTTTCACTTTCCTTCCTTTTTTTTCTTTCTCCACCTTTTTCATACATTTCCCTCCTTTCCCGCTTCTTTTTTTTTTATCTCCTACCCTCTGGAACTCACCACAATCCAGCACATCTCTTTCCTCTTTTTCCTCGTTCTTTTTCGTTCTATCTGTTCTCTCTCCCCTCTCGTGGCTGACTTTCCCTATTCCCCTCTCCCTGCCTTCCTTCCGTTCTCTCCCCTCTCTGTTTCCCTCCTCTTCTCCTATCTCTCTTCCTCTCCTTCTCCCCTCGCTGTCTCCCTTCCCTTCTCCCCTCACTTCACCTTCTCGCCAATTTGGTTTCAGTTTATCTTTTCCCATTCAAGTTGATTCGCCTC
>NC_066560.1:3372529-3413535 GCF_024679095.1 Eriocheir sinensis
CACCATATCCAGCCTCTCACTGTTGCCTTTCTTCCTACGTCACTCCTCGCTATATCATTCCTGTATCCTTCCCCTCTTTCCCCTCCCTTCACCATGTCAACCCTCCTCTGCGCTACCTGTCTGTGTACCTGTGTCACCCTCCGCCGTGTCATCCGTGCCAGCCTTCCCCTCGCTGCCCCGTTCTGTCCCCTCTGTTTTCTCTCCCCTCGTCATGTCCTGTCCAATAGGTGAGCCGTGCGATGCTCTCCTGTCCACTGACCTGACGCTTCGGTTGACTTTCTTTTGGTCCTCGTCGCCTCCCCTCGTCACTCCCCTCTCCCGACCCCTCAGGCCCTGGTGCTGCCCCCATTGTCTCCCCTCAGCGGCAAGAAATTGGTGGTGGAGGAAGCGTGGAGTCTTTAAAAAAAAAAACGTGGTGTTTATATAGTAAAAGTGTAATTTGGTGTTTGCTGTGACAGGAAGCATCAAATTTATTGTTTACTCAGTCTTTATACAAGATTTTTTTCTGGTACAGCGGCTTAAAACGCGAGAAAGAACAACAAACGAAAAATACAAGAGTTTAATCTAATGGTTAAAAGGAAGAATGTGATGAGAGATAAAAAAAAAAAATAAAGAGAGACAACGGAGGAGAAGTAGAAGGAGGAGGAAGACGAGGAGGAGGAGGAGGAGAAGACTGAGTAAACAATAAATTTGATGCTTCCTGTCACAGAAAACACCAAATTACACTTTTATATATACACCACGTTTTTCTTTTTTAAGACTCCACGCTTCCTCCACCACCAATTTCTTATTTATGTATGTAGGTATGTATATATGCATGCATTTGCATAAGTTTGGGCATGCTTTTATTGCGTCCCTTTGGACTACTGTATTGTTAAAGCTGCAGCGTTTACATGGTTAACAAAGTAAAACATGGGTTGCTTATATATATATATATATATATATATATATATATATATATATATATATATATATATATATATATATATATATATATATATGTATATATATATATATATATATATATATATATATATATATATATATATATATATATATATATATATATATATATATATATATATATACAGGTAACTCTCGATTTACGCGAGTATTGTGTCCTTGAAAAGGTCGCGTAAATAAAAAAAAACTATGTAAATCAAACAAGAGGTAGGTTTCTATCTAAAAATAAATATTCATTCATTGGAGAGAGAGAGAGAGAGAGAGAGAGAGAGAGAGAGAGAGAGAGAGAGAGAGAGAGAGAGAGAGAGAGAGAATATCCATATCACTGAGATATCCACTCAGGCACTCAATCTCAGCCTCACTCGTGTGAGGAAGAGATGAGGGACACCATGAGCGACTGGCTAGTATTGGTACCGGTACCGAGCAGTCTGGTACCGGTACCGTACTGTATAGCTGGTACCGTTAGTACCGGTACTGGTACCTGTACCTACGCACCCCTATTGTTGAGTAGCGTATAAGTGAAAAAAACGTGTAAATTAAACATTTATTTGGATTTTGGACCCCGCGTTATTTTAAAAAACGCGTAAACCAAACTCGCGTAAATCGTAATTTTTTATTATTTATTTATTTGTTAGCAATTCTTTGTAGAAGCCTGCGATCAAAGCAACCCATGTTGTACTTTGTTAACCATGTAAACGCTGCAACTTTAACAATACACTAGTCCAGAGGGGCGCAATAAAAGCACGCCCAAACTTTCGTAAATGCATGCATATATGCATACCTACATACACATATACATGATTACATGCGTTTATACATGCATACACAGAAATCAATGTGCTTCCACAAAATACCTTTTCCTACATACACATTTAATCAAGTATATTAATTTTGTCTTCACATACAATTACTAACATTTTGCCAGTCCCTGTTTGCTGATTTAGTTCTGGCATACTTATTAACCTTCCCCCTAAAGCCGTATGAACGTGCCTAGCTCTCTTCTGACTGCAAGAAAGATGAAGTGGTGGATCGAAGGGAGACAGATAAATTAACACACACACACACACACACACACACACACACACACACACACACACACACACACACACGTTTTGTAGTTTTCTTTTAATTTCCTACCGATCAAAGAAAACAGATATCACTAAACCACTTTCCTCCTTACCTTCAGACGGACAAACTTCATATAACTTAACAGAAATGTAGCAGAGATACAGACTCGTGTGAAGATAGAAAAGCGAGGGAAGAGAGTTCATATGAAGTAGGGATCTTTTTTTCTCCTAATGGTGAGTCATCAGTGTACCAATTTTAAATCTAATGGTCAGTGTTGGTTATCCGGCAGCCCCTCCCTCCTCCCTCCCTTCTTATACCCTTCCCCAATTACCCTCCCCCCCTCTTTTCCCACACCTCTCTTTTTCTTATTGTTCCTTTTCTTTTCCCCTCTCTCCCTTCCATGCTATCTTCAACCCTTTCCATGTATCTCCCCCTATCCCACTCCCCTCCCCCTCTCATTATCCCCATTGCAGTCTATTCCTCATTCTCCCTTTTTTCCCTTCCATGCTTTGTCCATTCCTCTCCATTTTTCCCTCCCTATTTCTTTCCCTTTCCCTCTCTTTTCATCCCAATTCCAACCTATCTTCTGCTAATTTCTTCTTTCCTACTCTGTTCCCTTCCCTTTTTCCCTTCCATTCCTCTTTCTTTCCCTTTCCGTCTCTCTGACTTCATCTCCTTTCCTATACATACTTTACTTCTCTCCCATTCTTACTGTCTCTCAGCTCCTTGTCTCTTCCCTCACCTCCATCCTTTCTTCCCTACCTCATCTTTCTACCCTTTCCCTTCCCTTGCCTTTCTTCCCTCTTCCCTCACCTCCATCCTTTCTCCCTTACCTCATCTGTCTTTCCCTTCCCTTCCCTTTCTTCTTCCCACCTTCTTTTTCTAACATTAACCAATTTCTGTGCTCTTTACCAGATCTTAGTATCACACTGCCATTTTTCGACTCAGTATTTTCTTTATTCTCATTTTCTTTATCCTTCATTGTGTGTGTGTGTGTGTGTGTGTGTGTGTGTGTGTGTGTGTGTGTGTGTGATTGTATGCATATAGACAGTTCGCTTCCCTCTCCCTCCTCATCTTCTTTGTTTCTTTCCCTCCTATACATTTTTTGTTTGCTTAACTCTCTGCCTGCCTGCGTCTGTTTGTTTGTTTGTTTGTCTATGTGTCTGTCTGTCTGTCTGTCTGTCTGTGTCTGCCTGCCTGCCTGCCTGCCTGCTCTCTCTCTCTCTCTCTCTCTCTCTCTCTCTCTCTCTCTCTCTCTCTCTCTCTCTCTCTCTCTCTCTCTCTCTCTCTCTCTCTCTCTCTCTCTCTCTCTCTCTCTCTCTCTCTCTCTCTCTCTCTCTCTCTCTCTCTCTCTCTCTCTCTCTCTCTCTCTCTCTCTCTCTCTCTCTCTCTCTCTCTCTCTCTCTCTCTCTCTCTCTCTCTCTCTCTCTCTCTCTCTCTCTCTCTCTCGCTGTGTGTGTGTGTGTGTGTGTGTGTGTGTGTGTGTGTGTCTGTTGAGGGGAGGAGATACACAAGACGATAATCGTGAAAAAGATTGAGAAAGTAAGAGGAAAAAACTAAAAATAGAGGCGCAGCGAGGAGGCATTTTGTTTTATAATTTATTTAGTCTTTTACCACTAACGCGACTCTTACTACAACTACTATTATTACTACTACCACTACTACTACTATTACTTTTACCACTACTACTACTACCTCTACTGCTACTACACTACTATATTTTTTATACTACTTCTACTACTACTACTACTATTGATAATAATAATAATAATAATAATAATAATAATAATAATAATAATAATAGTAACAATAATAATAATAATAATAATAATAATAATAATAATAATAATAATAATAATAATAATAATAACACTACTTTCTTAAGTTTTGGCTCTCTTGAGGGGCCTGGTGAATGGCCTCATCCCATTAGTGGCGCAAGGGAATTTTATTTTAAGTGGCTATCGTGACATATGACTTGCCTGGCTCCTGTTGCTCCTCTTGACCGAAGCCGCTGAAGTAAGTGTTGATTGGATGTCTGAACAGCACGTGGGTAATCTGCCACTCGGCGATGGTTGGAAATGGTCTGCATCTTGCGGTGAAACTTGAACCTGGGACCGCGGGATGACCACTTTTTTACGGTGACCATTTTGCCACAGCCTCTTTTCTTTCGCCGTCTTCTTCATAAGCATCATTTTTCCTCCTCCTCCTCCTCCTCCTCTCTCCATATCTTCCTCGCAGTTACCATGGCGCCCGTCAGTCTGCCTCCCACAGAACACAAATACACGTTCTCTCCCACTCACTTTCTCTCCCCTCCTCTCTCCCTCTCCTCCTCCCCTCCATTCCTCCTTCCCTCCACACACTCCCCAGTTCTCTCCGCCCCTTTTGCCAAACAGAACTTGTCTCCCAGGAGCTTGTTGCAGTCGCTCAAAACAACCTTGACGTTGACTGAATGAAGACAGACCAGACGGTAGGAACGCTTTGACTATACCTGAGCGTCATCCAGGTAGCAGGTGCAATCAGGAGCAGGTGTTTTCCCCACTATGCCACGCGCAACAGGTGGTGGTGATGGTGAAGTGGCTGGAGAGCAGGGGTGGATCAAATACAATTGTATTTGTATTTGAATTGTATTTAAATACAATTTTACTGTATTTGTATTTGTATTTGTATTTTGACATCCAGAGAAAAAAGTATTTTTATATTTGTATTTATATTTCGAGTCAAAACCATTTGAGGAGGATAAATACTGTTAAGGAAATAGAAAAAGAAGTAATGTTAAGCCGCGTTAAGGCGGAGGAGGAAACAGATTAAGGTTGAAGGCGAAGGAGTAAAGGATTAACGTCAGATCACGGGGAAAGCGGAGTAAGGAGAACATTAAGGTTGAAGGCGGAGGAGGAAAAAATTTAAGGGTGGGGAGTAAGGAGGAAATTAACCTCAGGCCACATGGAAGAGGAGTAGGAGAGGATTTAGGGAGTTACTGAGGGATGGGTGGCTCGGAAGAAGGATCCGCCCGCAAAAATGTGTGACGTCACGGAAATGGGAAGCGTAGGGGATGAGATGTGAGTGAAGACGACGAGAGAGACAGTAAACCGATCTACTGCTTTAACTTGGCATATGCACTACAGTCACCTATCAAAAAGAGGTTGCATCCATTTCTTGAGCGGACTGATGTCATTGCCCCAGGTTTAAGCTGGCATGGATGCCATGTAAGAAAATGCAAAAGGAAAAGGTTTCCAAGATTGTGGACC
Source organism: Eriocheir sinensis (assembly GCF_024679095.1). Lineage (NCBI taxonomy): Eukaryota > Metazoa > Arthropoda > Malacostraca > Decapoda > Varunidae > Eriocheir > Eriocheir sinensis. Next base: position 3,377,806 of record NC_066560.1, read on the forward strand.
TAATTATTTCCGAGTCAACTCAGTCGACCTTGAAGAAGAAAACATTTCAAGAGAGTGAGCCTTTCGTCTTTTCGGCTGGCATGAGTGCAACACGACCTCGTCTTTTTGCCTACATGCCTCCAGCTGGGCAAATGATGGCAAGTGCATCAACAAATGACACTACAGTGGTGAAGGCAGAACTTAGAAGAAGGTGTTTTGCCTTTTGATGTCAATCCACTGAGGTACTGGCGTGATGCAAAAAGCTTAAAAAATTTGAAGCACTTTGCCAAGAATATTCTAGGGTGCTGTGCAACAACATGGACGCCCCGGGAAGCATGTCACATCCACGAACATAAAAAAAGTCCCCGCAGAGAAATTAAACAGCTCTCGTGATAACAGAAAAAGAGCAAAGGGCGGGAGGCGAGGGGGATGAAAGGGATGGAGGGAGATGAAGGGGAGGGAGAATGGAAAGGAAAGGGGGCTGATGAAGAAGTTTGAAAGAAATATATGTATAGAGAGTAAGGATGAAAGAAAGGGAGAAATAGAATGAAATAAAGAAGAGAAAAATAGAGGAACAGACGACTAAAGAGAAGTGGCAGCCCAATACAAATGTTAGGAAACTTTAGTGGGCCGTCCTCGTGAGTCAACACGCTCACTGGTGTTCTCCCTCAGCAGGTGTGTGAATGCAATGTACCTGAAAGACGTTAATTGGTGAACCAATTCTTACTTTGTAAAATCAATCAGTCAGTCAATCAGAGAAAGAAAATATAATCAAAAAGAAAAATTGGAAGTAAGAAAGAAAAGGGAAAAGGATGCTGCGCCGGAAGCCGCGGCGAAGATTCCTTATGATGCTTGTGCGCGTCCCCGAGGCCCATCGGTCCTTCATCCAAGAACCGGTAAACGCGGTGACCGGCGCCTTCACGGCATTAATGATTAATTTTATAATCCAGTCTGGTAGTTTTAAGAAGCGAGTTCTTGCATCCGCCCTATTCGAATCGGCGGGGCGGTGGAGCGCCAGCGAGCCCAAGGTCTCCCAGGCGAGCATGGCAGGACTGGAGGGCTCCCGGCAGGGCGCCTCGGCGTCCATCAGGACCCCGACGGAGGTGCCGGAGATCTTTCGGCTACAACGCCGGGCAGGTGGGGCTCGTTAGCCGTGGTAGGCAATCTGCCTAGGAGAGCAAACTCCGAACAACAAACCCGGGCAGGTGAGGTTCGTTAGCCGTGGTAGGCAATTCACCTAGGAGAGCAAACTCCGAACAATAAACCCGGGCAGGTGAAGCTCGTTAGCCGTGGTAGGCAATTCACCTAGGAGAGCAAACTCCGAACAGTAAACCCGGGCAGGTTGGGCTCGTGAGCCGTCATAGGTAATACACCTAGGAGAGCAAACTCCGAACAATAAACCCGGGCAGGTGGAGGTCGTTAGCGAAAGCAGTTCATCTAGGAGAGCAAACTCCGATTACAAAACCGGTCAGGTGGAGGTCGTTAGCGTGAGCAGTTCACCTAGGAGAGCAAACTCCGATTGCAAAACCCGGGCAGGTGGAGGTCGTTAGCGAAAGCAATTCATCTAGGAGAGCAAACTCCGATTACAAACCCGGGCAGGTGGAGGTCGTTAGCGAAAGCAGTTCACCTAAGAGAGCAAACTCCGATTACAAACCCGGGCAGGTGAGGTTCGTTAGCCGTGGTAGGCAAGTCTCCTAGGAGAGAAAACTACGAACAATAAACCCGGGCAGGTTGCGCTCGTGAGCCGTCATAGGTAATACACCTAGGAGAGCAAACTCGAACAATAAACCTGGGCAGGTTGGGCTCGTGAGCCGTCATAGGTAATACACCTAGGTTAGCAAACTGCGTAAATTAAACCCGGGCAGGTTGGGCTCGTGAGCCGTCATAGGTAATACACCTAGGAGAGCAAACTCCGAACAGTAAACCCGGGCAGGTTGGGCTCGTGAGCCGTCATAGGTAATACACCTAGGAGAGCAAACTCCGAACAATAAACCCGGGCAGGTGGAGCTCGTCAGCCGTGGTAGGCAGTCTGCCTAGGAGAGCAAACTCCAAACAATAAACCCGGGCAGGTGGAGCTCGTCAGCCGTGGTAGGCAGTCTGCCTAGGAGAGCAAACTCCAAACAATAAACCCGGGCAGGTGGCGCTCGTCAGCCGTGGTAGGCAGTCTGCCTAGGAGAGCAAACTCTAAACAAACCCGGGCAGGTGGAGCTCGTCAGCCGTGGTAGGCAGTCTGCCTAGGAGAGCAAACTGAACAATAAACCCGGGCAGGTGGAGCTCGTCAGCCGTGGTAGGCAGTCTGCCTAGGAGAGCAAACTCCAAACAATAAACCCGGGCAGGTGGAGCTCGTCAGCCGTGGTAGGCAGTCTGCCTAGGAGAGCAAACTCCAAACAATAAACCCGGGCAGGTGGAGCTCGTCAGCCGTGGTAGGCAGTCTGCCTAGGAGAGCAAACTCCGAACAATAAACCCGGGCAGGTGGAGCTCGTCAGCCGTGGTAGGCAGTCTGCCTAGGAGAGCAAACTCCGAACAATAAACCGGGGCTTGTGGTGCTCGTTAGATGTCGTAGACAATCCACGTGATGGGAACACCAAAGAAAAGGAAAATAAAAAGGAACACCAGAAAAAGGAAAATATAGTAACAAAACATCAAGAAAATAAAATAAAAAAACACAGATCATCCACCTTCAGGCCCTAACATCTCCAAAATTATGGGTGAGTCTTTTCTGGGGAGAAAGAGGCTCATCCAGACCAAAGAACATCAAAAAGGGATGATATAGAAAGGAACACCAAAAAAATGGGAAAAAGAGAAAAAAACATCGCAAAAGAAAAGTAACAACAATAACAGAACAACGTCAAGAAAAGTAACATACAAAGAAACATCATCCACCATTCGGCCCCAAACTAACATCACCAAAATTATGGGTGGGTCTCTTCTGGGAGGAAAGCGGCTCACCCAGATCAACGAAAAACATCAACAAGAGGATGATATGAAATAAAAGAACATCAAAAAACACGAAGAAAAGAAATAAGAAGAAAAAGAACAGGAAAAACATCGGAAAAGAAAAACATGAAGAAAAACACATCAAGAGATGAAAAATATAAGAAACATCATCCACCTTTCGGCCCCTAACTAACATCACCAAAATTATGGGTGGGTCTCTTCTGGGAGGAAAGCGGCTCACCCAGACCAATGAACATCAACAAGAGGATGATATGAAATAAAAGAACATCAAAAAAGAAAAACAACAGCAAGAAAACAAAGAAAAAGATAAAGAAAAGAAAAGGAAAAAGAAACAAAAAAGAAAAAGAAAAACACCAAAATAAAATAAAACAAAAACAAAAAAATAATCCAAACAAATAAATAAACAAATACAGAATACGGTAAAATTAACTAACTAACTAATTCAAACTGTCTAACAATTAAACTACCTATCTAACTACCTATCTAACTAAGGGTACTATACAAGGGTACTATTGGACTACCTATTAACTAACTAACTATCAAATCATCTAACGATCGAACATGTATTTGACTCTTTATCTATTTATCTGCATGGCTATCTATCATTATGTTTATCTATCCATCTTTTTTCTTTTCTTTTTGCAGTTAAGGAAACAGCTTAAGGGCAAAAGTAGATAAATAAATAAACAATCCGCATAAATGAAAATACGTTCTATCTCTATATCTTTTATTTGTTTATTTGTTTATCTTATTTGTTCATCTTATTTATTTGTTTACTTATCTAGTCCGTCATCAGTCATGGTCAGTTCTACCTACACGTTTTCCTGCCACAATTTTTTTTTCAATGTGTAGTCCTTAGTTCCGGTCCGACCTTGAGCTGGAAGGGAAGGACGGGGGCAGGGAGGCAAGAAGAGGGAGGGAGGGAGGGGGGAGGTAGGACAGAGTAATAGGAAGAAATTGGATTATGATGGTACCCCCTCCCTCTCCCCCTCTGCAGCCAAAACATAAAACGAAGCGTCAATTAAAAAAAATAAAATAATAAATGGTAGCTAACAATGATAAAAAGTTTGCTAAAAAAAAACTGAAATCGATGAGGTAAAGACTTGGCAATTTTCTTTTCTTTCTTTTTTTTTCAACACAGAAGACAAAGCTCAAAGTTCAAGGGCCAAAATAAGAGGATACAGAAAAAAAAAGATCGCTACGTCGCTGCTCCCCAATCTTTATCCTTTTGATTATCTGTGTCTTGGATGTGGCAGAGTAAGAGACTTTGTATAACTACTGATATTTGTACTCTTCCAGGTATACCCCATTCGCGGTGCTCAATAATGATGATAACAGTATAGCAGCAAGTAGTACGCAGTAGCTAGCGAGGATGCACCTTTTAGCACTTCAGTTTCCGTCACAACCTTACGGCGCATTTCTTAAACTTCGTCGAGCGTTTAAACTCATTCTCCGCTCTCTATTGTTACGTACTTTACAGAGAGAGAGAGAGAGAGAGAGAGAGAGAGAGAGAGAGAGAGTAGCAGGGGTGAGGAATGAGTGGGAATACGCGTTTCAGTCCTGTGTGTGTGTGTGTGTGTGTCCTTGAAAAAAAACTGAACCTTTTTTTTTCAGTGAAGTTCAGCCTTAACACAGAGACGGCCATTTCGATGACTACGCAGAAGACGTTGAAGAAAAAAAAATGAACCAAAACAGAGAATAACTTACGACCAGTTTCAGTGATCACTTGACTAGGGTCTCCAAGCGCTGCAAGACCTTGGCGGAGAGAGAGAGAGAGAGAGAGAGAGAGAGAGAGAGAGAGAGAGAGAGAGAGAGAGAGAGAGAGAGAGAGAGAGAGAGAGAGAGAGTATATGTGTGTTAACCATTGCACTTAGCCATGACACCAAAGGAAGAAAACTGAAGGTAAAGTCAAAGGCGGGTGCATACGCTATTCTTCTTACGCTATCTTCTCACGTAGTTGACTGCTCTTTCGGCCACCTCTTCGGATTCTTTACAGGAGAAGCGAGTAGCGGGCTTTTTTCTATTGTTGTTTCCTCTTTGTGTGCCCTTGTGCTGTCTCCTTTGCTGTAAAAAAAAGAAAAAAATAGCTGTGTGTGGCTGCGGTAGGTACTCATCTCCGCACCGTTGACCCTTTGAGCTTGTGGTAGGCAAGAACCTGTTAGTTACCGGCACCATCTGAGAGGGTGTTTAGTAAGGCCGGCAATGTTTACACTCCTAAGCGAGCAAATCTCGGCCCGGAAACCTTCCGGGCATGATAAAATGCAATTATCATGTGAAGTGTAAACTTGTGAAAAAAGTATCTTTATATTTTTTGTGTAATTTCAGGAGTATTTTTATTTGTATCTTTGAAATCTGGAATAGGAGTATTTGTATTTTTATTTGTATTTTTAGATTCAGGAATAGAAGTATTTGTATTTTTAGATTCAGGAATAAAAGTATTTGTATTTGTATTTGTATTTTTGGAATCTCGAACAAAAGTATTTGTATTTGTATTTGTATTTTTGGAATCCCGAACATAACTATTTGTAGTTGTATTTGTATTTTTGGAATCCCGAACAAAAGTATTTGTATTTGTATTTGACTTATAAAAAATCAGTATTTGATCCAACCCTGCTGGAGAGAAGCACGATGATGATGAGATAGTGGTGATGGGGAGGTGATAGTGGTGATGGGGAGGTGATAGTGGTGGTGGTGAGGGTGTCAATGGAAAGGGTTATGCATGATGATGATGATAGTGGTGATGGTGAGGTGATAGTGGTGATGGGGAGGTGATAGTGGTGATGGGGAGGTGATAGTGGTGATGGGGAGGTGATAGTGGTGATGGGGAGGTGATAGTGGTGATGGGGAGGTGATAGTGGTGATGGGGAGGTGATAGTGGTGATGGTGAGGGTGTCAATGGAAAGGGTTATGCATGATGCTAAAGTTTTTCAAAACTATCGCCCAGTATCAGTGTTACTAACTGTGAGTAAAATAGCCACTGGAAGAAATTCAGAAGCAAATTCATGATGAGTTTTGTGCACAGACCATGTATAACTGGTTTTGTGAGTGTCAATCTGATGGCCTCCAAGGTTTTGTCTGTACTGATTCAGGGTACTGAAATTCACATTCATGCAATGTTTGCATATCACTGTAGTACGTACGCCTATCTGAATATTCTCTAGGCTCAGGCAGGATCCATACGAGAGACGGGTCGACCGATGCGCAACTTAGCGTGACGTCATCTGCCCCACAGCCTCTCACACACACACACACTGGCCAGGTGGTGAGGGTGTCAATGGAAAGGGTTATGCATGATGATGATGATAGTGGTGGTGGTGAGGGTGTCAATGGAAAGGGTTATGCATGATGATGATGATAGTGGTGGTGGTGAGGGTGTCAATGGAAAGGGTTATGCATGATGATGATGATAGTGGTGGTGGTGAGGGTGTTAATGGAAGGGGTTATACATGATGATGATGATAGTGGTGATGGGGAGGGTGTCAATGGAAAGGGTTATGCATGATGATGATGATAGTGGTGATGGTGAGGGTGTTAATGGAAGGGGTTATACATGATGATGATGATAGTGGTGATGGGGAGGTGGTGGTGAAGGTGTTAATGGAAGGGGCTATGCATGATGGTGATGAAGTGATAGTGGTGGTGGTATGGTTGTAGGATTATACACAGTTGCCCCTTCGCCCCCTCCTCACCCTTTTAACACCTGCATAAAGCCGTGAGCGATGTCTTACCTGTGTTTGTTGATCAAGCTAATCACAAGTGTGACGCGCCTCGTGCCAAGATATTTTTCAACCTCAAAAACTGAAAATAGAAAATCAAATCGATGAGAAAGGTAGTTCATGAACCTAAAAGGATGAAACGTAATGAAGCATTACACCTTCCCGTAACAACTATAGCTCGACGTTTAGTGTACAGAAAACATCACGAAAAGGCGAAAACATACACTTGGAAGACTTCTCTTATCAATCTTCTTTTGAACACTCTGAAATAGAAATGATAAATTTCTTGCAGTATTTTAGAAAATGTTAAAACACACGCAAGAGAACATCCACGAAAAGACGGCTAAAAAAAAAATAAAAAAATACAGCTATTGGAAAATGTGACTGCGTTACAGTTTCGTAAAATGTAATGCATATTGGTATTCAGTCGTTATAGCTGTGTGGGATGTGAAAAATATACATTTTTTTTTTCAAATGTGACATTACATGAAATGATTATCAATATATAGGAAAAAACTTAAATGTGAAATTACATGAAATAATTCTAATTTTATAGGAAAATACTGAACTGTTTATAGTTAAGGCGCCTCCGTGGTCAAGTAGTTAGCGTGCCTGGCTGCGACTCAACGTGTTTGAGTTCGAATCCCGGCCTGGGCAGTCGGCGCACAGCTCGCCGAGCTGTTCTTCCTCCCTTTGGGGCTGGTCGATAAATGATTAACTGGGGAAACCTGGGGAAGGTAAACTGTGGCAAGCCCGGATTTCACACTGGCCCGTGCCCCGGGGTAATTAGTTCTTACCCACCACAAGCTCCAAGGGCCAATGGTTCGGAGATAAGCACCGCAGCCACTCGCAGCTACAGTGTGCGCACTCACCTTTACCTACATATTATAGTTCAGAAAAGTGCGGGCATTTACACATCTGCAAAAGATTTACCTTGTGCTCTTTTGTGTGTTAATTAGAGTCACTTGTATGTCACCTGTGGAATATCTCTTGAAGACATGCAGAGTTCCTTCATTAAAGACCCTCCTGTTCCCCCCTCAAACAGACTCCCTCATCGTCCATCCACGTCCCTCACCACATTCCCTCTTTCACCCTAACGCTTCCTCTCCTCCTCCTCTTCTTCCTCTCCTCCTCCTCCGTCTCTTCTTTTTCCTCCTCTTCACCTCACTTTATTTTTCCTTTTCGTTAGTCATCCTCCCAGCAACTGTGTTTGTCTCTTAACTACCTTCTCTCTCTCTCTCTCTCTCTCTCTCTCTCTCTCTCTCTCTCTCTCTCTCTCTCTCTCTCTCTCTCTCTCTCTCTCTCTCTCTCTCTCTCTCTCTCTCTCCTTTTGATTATTCCACACCCATCCCATCTCTGACCTCCTTTTCCTCTTGCCTAGGCCATGACCTTCAAGACACTCAGAAAAATCATCAGAGGTAAACGTCCAGGGTCAGTGAACTTCTTTGTGACACACACACACACACACACACACACACACACACACACACAGTCTCTCTCTCTCTCTCTCTCTCTCTCTCTCTCTCTCAGGCAAGGCCACGCATCCGTATTTGTAGGATTTTCTAACAGGAACCTCAGGAATGCCGTAACCTTTGGTATTCGATACGACCGCTGACCACGCGGCCAATTTAACTATGTGTGTGAGCTTGTCTGTCATCCGAGTCCTCATGGCGCTCCTCGCCCCTCACAGAGACGGAGCGGAAGCTGGCGGGTCTACAGCTGAAGAGTTACGTGGACGGGGACGAGGAGGACCAAGAGTCGACCCCGATCATTCCGTCCACGTCCCCGGTCTCCCCCGAAGAGCCGCCCCATGCCGTGGTGCTGCCCCAGGCCCACGCCTTCACCACGCAGCAGCACCACCACCAGCACCAGCAGCACTTTCTACAGCAGCAGGACCAGCAAAGCATCAGGCCCAGCAGTGCGGTAATATTGATTAACGTTGTGTGTTCATTCTGACCACCCCTCGTCCATACACCTAACCTTACATCATAGCGGGAAAGGGGACTTCGACGGAAGGCCCTGCTCGCAGCTGGCCGAACTTTGCTCCCGAGGTCTCTGTGATTGGTCCGTCGCTTTGTTGTGTTCAAGAAAAAGAATACTCATAATTTTAGTTAGTTTTTGGTTATAAGGATTCTTTACGAAATACAATTATAACGTTACCTCCTCTACCTTGGGAAACGTCCTGAATCCTGGATCGGCTATGATGTCAGGTGCGCACACCTACCACTTATATTCTAAACTCATCAGTGAGTCCAAGGTCACACTATTTACAAATCTGGAAATGCTAAAGTTTTTCAAAACTATCGTCCAGTATCAGTGTTACTAACTGTGAGTAAAATAGCCACTGGAAGAAATTCAGAAGCAAATTCATGATGAGTTTTGTGCACAGACCATGTATAACTGGTTATGTGAGTGTCAATCTGATGGCCTCCAAGGTTTTGTCTGTACTGATTCAGGGTACTGAAATTCACATTCATGCAATGTTTGCATATCACTGTAGTACGTACGCCTATCTGAATATTCTCTAGGCTCAGGCAGGATCCATACGAGAGACGGGTCGACCGATGCGCAACTTAGCGTGACGTCATCTGCCCCACAGCCTCACACACACACACACACACACTGGCCAGGCTCTTCAGTCTGTACTCAGCTCTCCCGCTCTGATGTGTGACATTGTACTTTTTTTCCACAAATATGCCGAGTAACTGTTCGATATATGAGTGCAACAATTTTATATACAAAAAGAAAAAAAAACGGAAATACTGTGCGTTATTTTAAATTCCCCAAAGAAGAATGGATCCTGGGCTCAGGCTTTACACCGTGAATCTAAGTTCATAAACTCGGTTAGTCTGAGCGGCACCAAAACTGAACATTAAGGAATCATCAACATCAGGCTTTTCTATCTTCAGTGTTGTGGATATTGCTTATACCATGGCATTAAACTCATGCCTCCCTTGAAAAGGTTTGTTTATGTGTGAGGTGGTGGTGAGGGGGGTAAGAGGAGGCATGGGGGGGGGGGGGGCGGCGAAGCGACGGACCAATCACAGACGCGCTCGTTCGCGGGCCAATCAGTGACCTCGGGAGCAAAGTTCGGCCACGGCCAGCCGCCGCCAGCTGCGCATGCGAGCATGACATTCAGACATGGACCCTCACGACCCCCGCCTTATTTTAATGTAATCAAACTTAACACCAAGATAAAAGTAGACATGGGACTATACGCTGAGCCAATGGTAATATGAGATCCGTAAGTAATAGATTTGTGGCGACCTCCCCAGTCATTTTAAACTTACTTGAGCAATGGTTTCCACGTAGGGCAATGTAAAAAGTAAATTTTATTATATATTATTAAGTGTTATATACACTCTTCACAAAATTTTCTGAGTCACTTGCTTACCATTCGGCCAAGGCACCACGGCCTCTAGAGCCCCAAGGTGCAGCTTTTACTTGAAGCTTGGTGGTGGTGTGACCGGAGGAGCATGGAGACAGTGGAGAGAAATATTTGGGTCGCTGATGAACAGAGACAAGGTATATGACACTTGTATGCGTTCTGTGTGGTGTGGAGCGGATTGTGGGCTCTGACAAAGAAGCGCGAGGATGTACTGATAGAATGTGACAGATGGCTGTTGGCTGGTACCACCTGGAGGGATGATGTAGGTAGTGCATCTGCGGCAGGAGGAGGAGTCAAGGAAATGAGCTACACCCAGGATCAGGAAAGTAAGAAGGTCTGAACATGTGAAAAGAAATGAGAGTGACACTTGGTAAGAGTGTCAGGCATTGAGGTGCCTTGCCATAATTACCAAAAAGCACCACCAAAAGACCTGGAGGAAATGTATGGAGCAGCATCTATAGCTGCTCTCAGTGTTAATAATGAGGAAGCACTTTTGATAGAGACAGTTGAAGGATGGTCATCGAATGTCTAATCTCAATAGATGTGAAAAATAAATAAAATGGATAATGACTGACATGTCTCACTTTTGTCTCTCTTGATCTTGACTATCAACTCATCTCACATATCACTCAGCTGATCCTGCTCTTACAAACATCTCCATTTCAGAAGGCCTTGGTGAGGTCTGATTGACCTTCTTGACTCAATAATTCATCTCACTTTCAATGAGACTGTTTATGGTTTGGTTGATCTTCCCTTTACCAACTCATCTTCCTCTCAATAGGACTCACAGGGGTCTGGTGATGCACCGAGCTCCCTGGGCAATGGGGCGGCGGTGGAACAGTTTGTAATAGAGCCAGCTAAGGAGGGAACGCTGGTGAAGTGTCGCATCTCCAGGGACAGAAAGGGCATGGACCGGGGCCTCTTCCCCACCTACTTTCTGCATGTGGAGCGAGACGATGGAAAAAAGGTGTGTAAGGCAGGTGAAGGGGACAGGACAGGAAGGAAGGGAGGAGGAGGTTGAGGGATAATGCACAAAAGGCAGATCAGGGGGTCAGGATGGATAAATGGGAGAGGAAAAAAGGTGAGAAGGAAAAGGAGGGAGAGAGGGCATGGGGACCTGGTTAGGGGATCAGAGAGAGGGAGAAAAAACTGTAGAAGAAATTCATTTACAACATGTTGAGAGGCTATTTTATGGTTGGGAAGTGAGGAAACAACTAGCATTTGTGACTTCAAGAAGGGGAATGTTTCAGCCTGAATATGAGAGCATCATGCATGAGATTCCGGTAAGCCTTATAACCAAAGCTTTTAGACTATGATAAGGTATGGTTCCCCTCATCCAGTAAAGTAGTGGATACTGGCAGGACTATAACAGTTATCTTGAAGGAACCACTCCACTCATTTTACTAAGGAAAATGCTCACCCACCCACTACCTGCATGTGTTTGCTGCCACCTGTTGAAGTTTTAGACAGGAGCCAGCTGGGTTTACTCTTGGTATAAACTGCTTTTATCTTAGCACTCAGCATCTTTATAGAATGAACAGACAAAGTAATAATGTTGCATCTCTCCCATGTCAGATGTTCCTCCTTGCTGGACGAAAACGCAAGAAGTCAGCAACCTCAAATTATCTGATCTCTGCTGACCCAACTGACTTGTCCCGAGGTGGTGAGTCTTTCTGTGGGAAGTTGAGGTCAAATCTCCTGGGGACGCAGTTCACCATATATGATGGAGGGGAAGGTCGTAAGAAGACACTGTCCTCATCCACCACTGACAAGCAAAGCTCCAGACAAGAGTTGTGTGCTGTGATCTATGTAAGCAGTGGTAGGGCCTGGATTATGAGTGCTCTGTATTCAGTGAATGATTTATCATCATCAGCAGCAGTGATTATTAGTCAACTGCATGACAAAAGACTTTCCCAGTGATCTCCCCGCTCTGTTTGATATTACTGTACTCCATGACGCACATTGTCTCTGATTTCATTTCTCCACTTTGTTCCCAGTTTGCCCTGATTTCCAGAATTTCTGAGTTGCCATTCTGGCACTTTGGTTGTTCATCTGCATCACTTTATGCATGGTATAACCTATCCAAGTCCATTTCTTATTTTCAATCATTAGAATATCTTCAAACTATGAATGTTTTCTAATCCTTAATCATGGCTTTCTATATTTTTACCAAGCATTTTTCTCTTTTGTGCATTTTTCGTCTTTGAGGGTGTGGGATTGGAAAGTGGGGTGTTGATGGAATGAATGAGAATGGAAATTACCTTACAGATGTTTGTACTGAGAAGTGTTTGTCCCTGTCAGACAACCTCTTTCATCATGAATTAATCCACATGTATACTTCTTGGGCAGGAGGGAATGAGAGGTGCTTGATGGCTTAAATAGCTTTGGATTAGAGCCTGAGCAGGCTTTTTTAGATGCAAAGGTTGTGAGAGGAATGTGAAATGTTTTTTTACCAGTGAGGCAGTAAGAAGAGTAAGGCTGAGAGAAAAATAAAAAGTGAAAGGGAATGGAAAGAAAGAATTGGCAAGTTAGAGATTGTGCGATAGTGGCTCTGGGCAGATGTGTTGAAGGAAGGCAGAGAAATTATTTGAAAGACCAGGAGTAGGAATAGAACACAGTGCTGGAGTGAGTGGAAAGTTTGAGATTTTTCAGAGTTCAGTGGTCAGGGCAACTAAAGAATTAGTGGGATATAGGGTGTGTGGAAAAGGAAAGAAGGGGAGTGTGTGGTAGACAGATGAGATAAAAAAGGGAGTAAGGAGAAAATAAGGACCAACGAGAAATTGCTACAGAGAAATGTGCCAAAAGTGGTGAGAGAGACAAATAGGAGTGAATGTACAGAAAGAATAAAGCATTGGTGAAAAGATTGATTAGAAAAATTGAGAGTATGTGAAGATTTTGGGAGGAAGATATCAGCAAAATATCTTCTAGAGGAAAAAAAGATTCCAGGAAAACAGTTAAAAGAGAAAGGGAAGAAAGTGACACTTACAAGACGCAGGAAAGCTGTGGGGTGCTTGTGGAAAGGAATTAGGAGATAAAAGAAGTATGGAAGAAGCATATTGATTTAATGATGAATGAGTGTTGGAGGAAAAACAGAAGTGACCAGTGCAAAAGTAGAAATTAATATAGAGCAGTCATGTCCACAGAGGGCAGTGGAGAGGGGTAAGATAGAGAACTCAATAAATAACTTCAAAGTAGGAAAGACTGAAACAGTAGAAATACTGAAATATGAAGCTGTAGTTGTTAATGTGTAATCAAGTATGAGAGCAGGCCACTATGCCAGAAGACTAGAGGAAGGCCATCATTGTGTCAGCATACAAATGGAAAGAGAGATGAGTGTAACACTAACTGATTTGTAATCATTTCTTCAAGTTCACATTTTTAGACCTACTCTCTTTGTATTTCCTTAATCATGCTTTGCTAAGGATTGATTGTAAGGATATTTAATCTCTCCTCATTCCTATGTGATCCCATTCTAATTTCTTTCATGCATCTTTCTTAGCAAGCAATTTTTATTTATTTTTCTGTGGAACTTCATGTTTTTCATGGTTTCTATATAATCTTTCAATGCCATTTTGTACTTTTCATCAATGCTGTGTCTTCTTGGTACTTGTATAACTGCTGATTTTTTTTTTTTTTTTTTTTTCTGGGCTCAAGGTTTTCCCATTATCATAGACATACAAGCCAGGGGGGCTGAGGGGGGCTGCAGCCCCCCCAGATTTGAGCAGACAAAGATTTTTAGGGCAGAGTAGCCATCTTTAGCAGCTTAATAGGACTATATATATATATATATATATATATATATATATATATATATATATATATATATATATATATATATATATATATATATATATATATATATATATATATATATATATATATATATATATATATATATATATATATATATATATATATATATATATATATATATATATATATATATATATATATATATATACAGATGAGAAGGGTCCTGTATGCCTATGCTCATAATCAGTGCAAGATGTGGTTTATTGCAATCAGCAGAATTTTCATGTGCATGGATGTTGGAAAGGAAACATTTAGACTGGATGGAGTGGCAGTAAATTAATATTGTTCTTAACATGCACAGTTCTTGGTTGCTTTTGACTAATGATAACAAGAAAAAAGCCAAGACAAGCAAACTTCTTTTAGGGTCAGAGTAAATGTTTTATACTTCACATAATTCATTATGAGGCCATTTTAGTTGATTAAATTTATCAATTTGCCCAATGATTTCCCATTATGAGTGAATAATGTCTTTCCTATCATTCTAGGAGACCAACGTGCTGGGGTTCAAAGGTCCTCGCAAGATGACAGTCATCTTGCCAGGCATGACGGCTGACCACCAACGGGTTGAGTTCAAGTCGAGTGCCGACTCTGAGAGTCTTATAGGTGAGTACTGGCCGTCTTTTCCTAAGTGCTGACTGGCTGGCCCTGAGTGAGTAACAGGTAAATGGCAAGTACAGACTTCATCACCAAGCTGTGCACATACAGATGGAGTAAAGGTAGAGGTGGGTGCAAACGCTACAACTACACGTGGCTGCAATGCTCATCTCTGAACCATTGGCCCTTTGAGCCTATGTAGGGTAAGAATCAGTTACCCTGGGACCCTGGGCCAGTGTGAAATCCAGGATCACCATGGTTTACCTTCCCCAAGTTTCCCCAGATACCCAATTATTGAGCAGCCTGAAAGGGAGGATGGATAAATCGGTGAGCTGCTCACCGACTGCCCAGGCTGAGATTCAAAGACAGACTCGCAAAGTCATATCCAGGCACTCCAACCACTACACTACATACCAATATCTTCATCAATTGTGCACACCACCATTAAGGCCTTGCCACTGAAAACACCCAATCAACAATCAGTGCATGAAAATCAAGTATTTTCTTGTTTTTTCATATTTCAGAACGATGGAAGAACAAGAATATGGACCAATTGATAGAGCTTTGCAACAAGACGCCTGTGTGGAATGAGGACACGCAGAGCTACGTCCTCAACTTTCACGGCCGGGTCACACAAGCGTCTGTCAAGAATTTTCAGATTGTTCATGAAAGTGACAGTAAGTGATGTGTCCTGCCTCCACTCCTTACCTACCTCTATTAATTATCTGCCTCCACTCCTGAATTGCCATGCAGTCATTGCCTGCTTTCACTTTGAGTCTGAAATCCATTTATGACCTGCCTCCACTCACAAGTAGATGTCTATTCATACACAAACAATGACTTTAAGTTCCACAAATGCAAAGTAACAGTGAGTCATGAGAATATAAATAATAATCTTTGAAACCATCTTATAGCATCTCTTCACCAACATTATACATGGATGCAGACACTCACTCACACACAAACGTGCACATAAAAGCTAAAGTTAACAAACTGAGATTTAAAGACTGGACCTCACAAATGTAGCTAACTTCTTGTATGTCACAACTAAGTAATTACAACTAGGTCAGCTCCATAGTGCAATGGTTAGCACACTTGTCTCACAACTCGGGGGAGATGCCGGCTGAGCGGTCACCGTGCAGGCGCTGCATCCAGGAGGATGCAGGTTCGTGTCCCGCCTGAAGCGACAAACAAGCTGGCAATTTTCCAGACATTGCTGAGTGGCCTAAGACTACACACATGTTGTCCTGAAGACCACCTGTCAACCCAGACTCTAGATTCTCACTGAAAGAGGATCAAAGATGAGTTCCAGGGAACAGCAGGAGCCAAAACAAGATGGCGCCACTTTAAAACACTTGCCTGCACCATAACAGGCTGGGGTCAACCACCAGACCCCACCAAAAATGCCTATTGGTGCCATTGGCAAAAACATAAAAAAAAACGTAGGCCCCAGATTTGATTCCTGGGTAGAATGGAGACAGGTGGGCAGTCTACTTTAAGCAATGCTCTGTGTCCACTCAGCAGTAAATAGGCACCAGGTGTCAGTCACACACACACACACACACATACACACACACACACACACACACACACACACACACACACACACACACACACACACACACACACACACACACACATACATACACACACACACACACCAGCCAGCCGAGAGACAACTATTTACAAATGAATGTTAATGCTGGAAAGAAAACTGGACAAGTGGATCGGAATGATAAAAAACAGAGAGATGGAGGAATCCCATAATAGGGAATTCCATAGAGACCTTAAAGCTAGGGTTCGGGGATTGGAGGAACGGGAGAAGCAACTGATCAAAGAGAATGAAGAGTTGAAGGGAAAAGTGGCAGAATATGAAAAGTCGATGAAAGATGGACTGAGAGAGGTTATAAAGGAAAATGAAAGTTTAAAGAAATTAGTCACCCAGGAGGAGAAAAGAGTCAGGGAGGAGTTATTGGGTGAAATGAAGACCTGGAAAGTGGAGAGTGAGAAAGCAAACGTGAATCTTAGAGAGGTAATCGAGCAACAAATGAAAGAAGATAAGGAAGATGTAGAAAAGGAAGTGGTTAAGGTAATAAAGAAAAATGAAGAACTAGTCAGGGAAGTTGCAGACAAGAAGAAGAGTGTGATAGTATTTGGTTTGAAGAAAAAGACGATCACATATAAGCCTAAAAGAGATAAAGAGGAATTGAAATCAATTAAGGACCTACTAAAAAATTTAAATGATGACGAGCAACAAAGTCTTCAGGAAGAGGTGGAGGAAATCCACAGGATGGGTCCATACACAGAAGGAAAGACCAGGCCAATAAAAATAAAGTTAAGATCACAGAAGGCGGCTGAGGATATTTTGTACAGAACAACTAAATTAAAGGAAACAGAAGATTGCAAGGATATATATATAAAGAAAAATAGAAATGAAGAAGAAAGAAGGAAATGGAACGAACTACTAGCAGAGGCGAAGGAGAAGAATAATGAAAGATCTGTGGAAGAAAAGGAGATATTTTTTTGGAGAATAGTAGGGGACCAAGTCAGAAAGTGGTACACAAGAGAGAGGATAAAGAAGAACGAAAGTTAGAAAAGATAGATAAGAGTAAATGTTTAAGAGTGATGTATGCAAATGTAGATGGATTAATAACTAGTAAATTGGAACCGCAAGATTTCATAAAGGAGAAAGAACCAATGATCGTATGCTTAACGGAAACCAAACTGATCGAAGCTATTAAATTAGAGATAAATAAAAACTATGATATATGGAGGAAAGATAGAATGGGCAGAGGGGGAAGTGGAGTGATGATAATGACAAAAAAGGAGTTAACAGTGAAAGTGGTAGAATACGGTGAAGGTAAAGCTGAAATTGCGAAAGTAAATGTGGAAACCAAAAACAAGGAAAGGTTGACAATTATAACCGCATATGTACCACCTAGAACAAACTCATGGTGTAAGGAAGAGCACGACACTATGATCAATGACACTATACGGAGTTTAAGCAAAATGCTTAAGGAAGACAAAAAAGTTATGCTAGTTGGTGACTTCAATTGTAAAGAGATTGACTGGGAGACATTTGAGAGTAATAGTGGAGATAATGCATGGGGAGATAGATTCCTAAGATTGATGATGGAAAATCTTATGATACAAAGAGTGAATGAACATACAAGATATAGAAGTGACGATGAACCGGCAAGACTGGACCTAGTACTAACAAAAGGAATATACATCAAGGATGAACTAAGGTATGGATGTCCACTGGGCAAGAGTGATCATGTAACCATAGAGATTGATACAGAAGTGGAGGTTACTAAAGAGGACGAATCTTACAAATCAAACAGGCTAAACTATATTAAGACAGACATGGAAAACCTTTGGAAGTTTTACGAGAAAGTGGAATGGGATGAGTTACTGAGAAAAAATAAAGTACAAGAAAAGTATGATATCTTTATGGAAGCCTATAACACTGGTGTCAAAAAATATGTACCAGATATAGACCCAAAGTTAAGGGTAGGAAGGACTGGTTTAATGCCAAATGTGCAAATGCAAAAGAAAAAAGGGACAAAGCATGGAAAAGACTAAAAAGAAGGAAGAATCAAAGAAACAAAGAAGACTTCAGAATGGCGAGAAATGAATATGTGAAAATAAGGAAAGAAGAAGAAAAGGGATATGAGAAGGATATTGTGGAAAAATGCAAAGAACAGCCCAAGTTGTTTTACAGATTTATAAATGGGAAGACTAAACCGAAAGAAACAATAGAAAGACTGAGAGACGGGAATGTGGAAGTCAATGACCCTAAAGGTATGGCAGAGTTATTAAATAGAAAATTCCAGCAAGTCTTTACCAAAGAAACAATCTTTATTGAGCCACAAGAGAATAAAATAGAAGTTCATATGGAAGAGATTATGGTAAACAAAGAAGAGATCTATAAATTACTGGGAGAACTAGAAGAGGGAAAAGCAGTAGGACTGGATGGAGTTTCTGGGTATATTTTAAAAAAATGTAGAGATGAATTAATTGTTCCAATATACGACATCATAAGATGCTCAGTAGCAACAGGTACAGTGCCCAATGAGTGGAGAAGGGCTGAAGTGGTCCCCATATATAAAAGTGGAAGGAAAGATGAACCTTCAAACTACAGACCCATATCCCTGACAAGTGTTTTGTGCAAAATATGTGAGAAAATAATAAAGAAGCAGTGGACTAAATTTCTAGAAGAGCATAAGTTAATTACCAGCAAACAATATGGATTTCAAAAGGGCCGATCATGTGTTACAAACTTACTCAGTTTTTACTCAAGAGTGACAGACAGAACACAGGAAAGGGATGGATGGGTTGATTGTATTTATCTAGATTTGAAAAAGGCCTTTGACAAAGTTCCACATACAAGACTATTATGGAAACTGGAAAATAAAGGAGGATTGAAAGGAAATATGAAAAAATGGATGGCAAGCTACCTAATGGGAAGGAGATGAGAACTGTGGTCAAGGACATAAAATCAGAATGGAGAAATGTAGAAAGCGGAGTACCACAGGGTTCAGTATTAGCACCGATAATCTTCCTGGTATATGTAAATGACATGGCTGAAGGAGTTAATAGCTACATAAACCTGTTTGCTGACGACGCTAAATTACAAAAACATATAAGAAACAAAGAAGATTGTGAAATATTGCAAGAAGACCTATACAAAATTTGGAAATGGAGTATGGATTGGGAGATGGAATTTAATGTGAAAAAATGTCATGTTATGGAAATGGGTAAAAGTGAAACAAGACCAATCTGGATATACAAAATGGGAAATGGTGAAACATTAAAAAAAGTGCATGAAGAGAGAGATCTGGGAGTAGTGATGAGGGATGATAATCAACCAGAGTCATATAAATCGGATCTTTAGAGACACATATAACTTGGTGAGAAATATTGGAGTAGCATTTAACTACATGAACAAGGACATGATGAGAAGGCTAATCACTATCATGATTAGACCAAAATTAGAATATGCAGAGGTAGTGTGGTCCCCCCATAAGAAGAAGCATATAAAGAAACTAGAAAGAATACAGAGGATGGCATCAAAAATGGTCCGAGTTGGAGGGATTAATATACGAGGAAAGATTAAAGGAAATGAACTTAACAACACTGGAACAAAGAAGAGAAAGGGGAGACCTAATCCAAATTTATAAATTATTAAACAAAATAGATGTAGTAGACAATGAAGAACTGCTACTAACAGAAGGAAACATAAGCAGAAATACAAGAGGACACAATAAAAAATTGAGAAAGGGGAGATGCTTGAGAGACACAAAGAAGTATAGCTTCCCGCAAAGAAATGTAGAGGTTTGGAACAGTCTGAGCGAGGATATAGTATCAGCGAGGAGTGTGCAAAGCTTTAAAGATAAGTTGGATAAATGCAGACACGGAGACGGGACCACACGAGCATAATGCCCAGGCCCTGTAAAACTACAACTAGGTAAATACAACTAGGTAAATACACACACCTTGCAGAAATTTCATGTAGAAATCACTTCTCTCTTCACTTGTCCCTCTACTTGTATGCACCACCGTTAAGCCTTTCCTCCCCTTTCACAGCCGAGTACATCATTATGCAGTTTGGCCGTGTGGCGGAGGACGTGTTCACCATGGACTACCGTTACCCCATGTGTGCTCTCCAGGCCTTTGGGATTGCCCTCTCCTCCTTTGACTCCAAACTTGCATGCGAATAGTGCTGTGAGTGTAGCTAATGTGTGTGTGTGTGTGTGTGTGTGTGTGTGTCTTTCTGTCTTGGGAGGAGATAGCTACACTATGTAGAGTCCTATCTAGTTGCAAAGAAAGGGAATGGAGGCCAGTTGAGAAAAGAGCTATGGTTTTGAGAAAAGAAGACATATTTAGGATAAGGAACATGAGTGGGTTGTATTTGACAGAGTTGTTAGTAAATGTGTGTCTTTCTGTGCAGTGGAGATGGCTTTAGCTTTCTGATTAGGCAGAATTAAAGAGACTTAAAAGATGAAGGGGAACCTGACAAAGGCAAAGAAAGATGAGAAAATATAATGAAAAAAGATTGGTTTCTACTCTTTTTTTGGGTTTTGAGTTTTATATTGATGGTAAAAATGATAGAAACCTCGTAGATAATTTACAGTGGGGCCTTGCAACTAGCATTTTTCTAACTAGCGATATCAAGTCTAGCGATAGGATAGAAACAGTCCCGAGTTTCATCACTAACGATCAAAGCCTCGGACCTAGCGAAAATATTTCCATTGGTTGGGAGTAATGAGTGGGCAAGTTGCTTCAAGATGGCGCAAGGAGACATTATGTGGGGAGCTGTGCATGAAAGGTGGGGACCTGCTCTCTGAGTTCCATTGATTCGCTGGTTATGCAACATGGGGGTGGCAGCAGGGCGCACTCTGAGTAAGTTGATGCATTCCGAACTTCTTTATTCAATAGAAAGCACATTCAAAGTACTTAATGGGGAGTTTTGTTCCCATTGCCTATTAGTAGTTATGTTTATATATGAATATAAATTTAGTAATTAAAACTAGGTGAAATAGAGCAAAAAAATTGACTTCTGAAAAGTTACAGTCTGTTTTTAATTTTTACTATTTAGAGTTTACTCTTAAACTAGCAGTTTCAGAACTAGTGATGTTTTTAGTCTTTTCCTATCACTAGATACAGGGCCCCACTGTAATTTGAAATGACTGAAAAAGAAGGCATTCTGAGAAGTTGAAGAGAAAAATACACACCTAGATGAGATGTTGTGGGCTGAGAGGTGTCAAAAATGAATGTTCCAGGATCAGAAGTTAGATCTTTTCTTCACCTGTAACTCTTCATGCCTTGTCCTGGATCCTCAAAAACAGATGATATGGTTCTTGTATGTTTGTATTTACTCTTAAGGAGCTTTGTGCCATTTTTGTGGAGTTGGGAATGTTTTGTTAGTGCTCTACTAGAACAAAGATGGTGCACTGTTCTGTCTATAGACTGAAAATGTCAATCAGTCTGTCTGTCTGTTTGCCTGTATGTCTGTCTGCCAGGATGTCTCACTCACCTGCTAATTAACACAAGGTGAAACACTATTAATATATGCCCCTGGTACTACCTGAGTCATGAGGTGTGTGTATATGTTTGCATTAAGTGTTTCCTTTGGTAATGTCACTGCTTTGATTTGTTAACATTCCATGACAGGAAGTTTATCACTCTTGGCAGCCCTTGCCACATGTACTTCAAGTTTTTAGATGTGTTCTTTTTTCGTTTTTAGTCCTCCAGTTGTACAAAAGACGAATAGACAGCGAACTGAGGAACACTTGTCCACTTTCTCGTTTTTGTTGAGATCAGACTGACACAAAAAATATACTTATGGATGGAAGAGGAGAAAATGTACAGTGATTTCTCATATTCTTTATACTACTTAAATAATACAATGTGACATCAATTTAAAAACATTAAGGGTATTCTGTTTTTAATATTTTACTTTTAATACAATTTAATGAATTGTAAATATGCTGTGTCTTAAAACTGCATATATATATATATATATATATATATATATATATATATATATATATATATATATATATATATATATATATATATATATATATATATATATATATATATATATATGAACATGTAATTATAATTATTCTTACATATCTGGCACACCTCATCATCAACCAAGCTTCACAACACATTCCAGTCAGGCTTAGACTTTCATTGATTAATTTATGTATATTTAGTTGTTGCTGCAAGCATATACGTTGTTAGTTTACTGAATGTTCTTTAGTAGAGAAAGTTTCATAAACTTTATTGACAAGCTTGGTGCCATAAGATGGTCATTCACCATAGCCTGATCACACACTAGACTTGCAATTACCAGCCAGTAACTTCCTCAAACAAGCTTGGAGCTGAAGTTGCAGATTTTTTGGTACAGCTGGAACCTCACATCACACTGACACACACCCGAGAGGCGGACCACAACCCCAGACTTACACTCAATACCCATTCACTGCTGGGTGGAGAGGGAGTGTGGATTAAAGGAGACTGCCCATCTGTTTCCACTCCATCTGGGAACCGAGCCTGGGACCAAGTTGTGACCCAACCGTGCTAACTACTGTGTGTGTGTGTGTGTGTGTGTGTGTTTACCTAGTTGTGGTTTATGGGAAAGGACCTATGCTCGTACTTCCCTATCTCTATGTCTACTATAATCCAACTTGGCCTTAAATTCATGAATCACATTTTTCCAGGGCACTCCAGGGCTCCACCACTCTTTGTGGAAAGCTATTCTTCTTAATGTCTCTTCTACAGGCTTCCTTTTTCATCTTCCTTCCATGACCTCTTGATTCTCTTGTATCCCATGTTATTAGACCTTCCTTGTCCACTTTATCCATCCCGTGCAGCACCCTGTACACCACAATCAGATCTCCTCTCTCCTTCCTCTGTTCCAGTGTTGGTAAGCTCAACCACTTCAATCTCTCTTCATATGTTAAATCTCTTAGTCCTGGAACCAATTTTATTGCTGCCCTCTGAATCCTCTACTTTCCTTATATTTGACTTTGTACTCAGTGACCATACTGGTACTGATGCTGCGTATTCCACCCTTGGACTTATCATGGTTACAATCAGTTTCTTCATCATTACCTCATCCAAATATTGAAAAGCAACTTTAAAGATTCTCACCAGATTGTGTGTCTCACCTGCAATTCTATTTTGTGTTTCTATGGCAACAAATTATCCAATACAGTTACTCCCAGGTCCTTTTTCATTAATGCTTTCTTATTGTTTTCATTTCCCATTGTGTACCTGAAATTCTCTTTTTGCTTTTCTGAATTCCATCACACTGCACTTTCTGATGTTAAATTCCATTTACCATCTATGACTCAACTCCCATATCCTGTCCAGGTCCTGTTGAAGTGCTTGACAATGCCCTTCACTTCTGATCTTCCTAAGAAACTTGGCATCATCAGCAAACAAACTCATGTAACTGTTCACTCCCACCGTCATTTCATTGATAAAAATTGCATACATTACTGGAGGCAACAATGCATTTCTTCTTTTCAGCAGCATCTCACACTAACCCATCGTTCTCTTTAATCAGACTGACCCAGC
This sequence comes from Eriocheir sinensis, assembly GCF_024679095.1. Classification (NCBI taxonomy): domain Eukaryota; kingdom Metazoa; phylum Arthropoda; class Malacostraca; order Decapoda; family Varunidae; genus Eriocheir; species Eriocheir sinensis. Next base: position 3,401,350 of record NC_066560.1, read on the forward strand.
ACTTTCTCCATTTTCACATTATATACGTGTTCAAGCTGCACTTACTTGAGATGGGACAGTACTAATGCATCCGTCCAAGCCCACAACTACATCCTAGGCTTGTAGGCTGTGAGTAAGCCCGTATCCTCTCCAAAAATCCAGAGGCACTCACTCTCATGTCCATTCCACTTGGTGGCCACTCTGTGTGTGTGTGTGTGTGTGTGTTTGTTTGTTTGTTTGGTCTTTCACTATGCCTTCTTTTTGTGTTGTTCTTCATTCCTTAATTTTCTGTTTGTAACATTCCAATCACATTCTGTAGACTTTCTTCTAGTGCCATATAGAGAAAACAATATTGTAGAGCATTTTAGTTCTCCATACTTTTAAGCTCATTTGGCTATTTGTTTACATTAGACTGGGAGTTGTAAATATCATTACTATACCATACTGCTCTGGGCTGCAGAATCCAGAAAGGTGGGAATTGAGTCTGCCGGCTTGATGCCTTCAATGAATTTAGATGATAGTTTTTTTTCTCATTTAACTTTTATCCTCTGTGAGGATATAAGGCTAATTCTAATTCCACTGGCATTTAAACTATTTTCAGATCCTGCTTACATCATTGTACACAGATAGAGGTTTAGTAAAATCAGCAAATACCTTCATATGTACAATTACATCTATATTTTTTAAATAGAAAGAGCTGCAGTGCATAAGTGGCTCTCAGAATATTACAGTTTCAGTGTTCAGCCATGATACTCTAGAATGCAGGGCCAGAGTAACTCAATCAAGCAGGCCATGACCTAGGGCCGTGTGCCCATTACAAAATTACAGAAATGTTAATAATGCAGCCCCAAAGACCTTAATTTTCAAACACTTTATATGATCAGGCCCTTGGCTCCAATAATAATAATAATCTGTTTAGACTATCTCCCTCCAGTGAAGTGCCAGGATTTCCTGTGGTCTAAAGCTCTTATCATAAACAGACAGGATATAGTAATGGCTTAGGGCCCTACAAACTCTTCATCCACCTCTGCTAGAATGCTTTGTTGCCAGAAATTTCCAATTAGCAGTTGCTTAAGTCTGGAATCAGAAGCCAGCCACTGCACTTCATAGGTAGCTAACTTTGTAGCTGTGGCGCAATTTAGTGTTTTATATCCATACCTCAACTCCCTCAAAACTTGTTTTTACCACTGATGGAGAAAGAGCCAAAAATCTTTTTCTTTTCTGTCCAGCAAGGAAGTAGTAATGGTCTTTACTTGTTGTTTATTCTTGTTTAAAATATTTGTTTAATATTGAAATTATTTATTTGTTTATTTTATTTTATATTATTTTATTTATTTATTTATTTATTTATTTATTTATTTATTTATTTATTTATTTATTTATTTTTTTGTAAGTGGTAAAGACATATTGTATGAAAATAGCCCCACATCACAGCATCATTGCAATGGTCGTGAGGCATCACCACCAGGATATGTTCCAGAAAGTTGATGGTGGTAATGTGGGAGGGGGGTGAGCATGGTGAGTGAGGCCGGTGGTGTGTGGTGAGGCCTGGCAGCTGGTTGTTTGGTTGTTTCTTGACTGTTCAGGGGCCTCATGCCACGTTGTTGGTGCACACTAACTACAAGAACTGTGAATGCCTGACTTGCTGCCCACATCAGTGCACATATCACTTGTATGACTTGTTCATTCTTCTCATGGTAAAGGCAAACATGACAAGCACATCTTTATCTGTGACAAATATGTATTTGTATGAGTTTAGCAGCTGTGTATGAAATGTTAATCAGGTATGTCATATAGATAAGAAAATGTACACTCATTCATTTATCTATAAATGTCAGGAATGGTTCTCAAAATACTGGCCATGTTTGGACAAAAGATACGGACACACTGTATTTCCATACTATACTGTGTGAATTATGCCTGAGTGGTCCTCAGATTTACAGCTTTACTTCTGAGTGCAGATGCCTAATGCAATCATACACTGTTTGTGTACTTTCAATTCCATGAACATATTTTTCATACCACACCATGATGCACACGAGCATCATTTATGTATGTTGCCTTACATAACATCAAGGTATGGTGCATTATTTGAGGCATAGTATTCATTCTTGTTTTGGAGACTAAGAAAATGTACATAATTTTTATCTTGTTCAGACTGTTAGCTTTATTGTTTCAATTTGTTTATGCTCTTAGGACCTGCTGCCTGACAAAGTCTGATGCAAATTATCTGGTATAGGTAGTGAATGATGTATTGATGTTACATTTAGACATGTGTGAGTGTGTGTGTGTGTGTGTGTGTGTGTTCCCTGGGTAGAGGGAGACATAACTGTCTTCATTTCCTATAGTATATTAATGCAATAAGTCACATACACACATCTCCCATGCTGCACCACTGTGCAAAAGAATAATTTACTCTATAGAAAGGATTACAGCAACAAATTTCTCCTACAGCTCCAAGTGCATCAGAGCTGTTATTCAGAAGGCACTGTTCAGCTTTGTCTTAAGGAGACATTATTTTAGAGTAAAACTGGTGTACTTATTCAAGTTGACACAGGCTTCCAGTTTCCATCAAGGCTCACAAAGCCTAAGAAGCATGAGTGACCCTGGACAAAATCAATAGTTGGAAATAAGCTGCAACACATGGTATTGTTTTGGCATCACTGAATTTGCTCTAATTTCATAAAGCATGTGAGATAATCTTTGTGGGAGAGGAGAGTCAGAAGGCACCTTGGAAGAGCCATGACACTGTGTTAAGCCTTAGTAATGAATATCTGTTTGCTGCAGCCAGTGACTTGACTTGAATGCTGCCATAACTACCAACAGTTTGACATCTAGCACGCACCCACTAAAGGCCTCAAAGGCAGAGCATTGCCGTCATTCCTTCATTCCCTGGCCTGTGTGCAAGGGGCAGACTGTTCTCCCATGCTGAAGGTGATGTTGTGGATACACACAAGAGTATCAGTGCAGGGACTGCCTCTAAGATTACTGTGACTTTAAAGTATATTAACGATATATTTTTAATTATATGTATTAGGGAGCCCTATTAATTTACACATAAATGCTGGAGTTGAATAATTTACAAATACCACTTTGTTGGTGATTTTTTGTCATTCATGTATGCAAAGTATTTTTTTTGGTGCAATATGGTTTTCTTATATATTTTCTATATTCCAATGAAATCTCTCTTCACTATCACTTAAGATTTTGTGTTGAAAGTATCATGATTTCCATTTATCTTGTATATTCACTGTACATAAGACTGAAACATGTTTTGGAGCATTACTTTGTGCAACAAGGAGTAGTGTGCCTGTGTGTGTGTGTGTGTGTGTGTGTGTGCACTTGGTGTATAGAGGCAAGTGTTAGGTGATGTTCTCTACTCTTGGAAGGGAAAGTAATTTCACTTTTATGTCCGTCCCTTTTGTGACTTACAAACTGTAGCTCTAACCTGACCTCTCTTCCTGCAAAGCCCACCATCACCTTAAAGAAGACACTTAAGAAGGAATACTGAGAAAGATTTAAAAAAAGTCATCGGAAGTACAGAGTGTAGGAGAAAGCAGTGATGTTATGTATCACAGATGTTTTGTTCTATAACCATCAAAGATTTTATCGCATGCATATTTAAGTGCTGATCTGTTTTTCAGCAGCCAAAGGCTTTCATGCAACTGCAGGAACTCAGTTTCTACCTGGTATAAATTCTTTGTGCCTGTCCTTGCACTTAGAGTATGGAATGCATCAAGGACAATATGAGTACATTAAACAAGACATATTTGCTGGCAAATAATGTTTCTGCTTGAACATAAGTAATTAGTCACTTATTCTCTTATGTACAGAAACTTTGCTGTTGTTATGAGTTCTGTACTATAAAATATTTATACACATAAATGTTATGCATATTTGAAAGCATGCTAGTCGCCACAGCATACTAAGTTCTAACAAGCATTAAAACATTTTTTATATATATTTAGAGGCATAGTAAGGTTATAAGTAAGTCCCACAGATATTCATTATATATTGAAAATAACCACTGAGTTGAAGCTACTTTGTGTGCTATGCATAGGTCTTGAGTCACGAATGCAGGGCTCCACAAAGTGGCAGTTACTGTACGTGAATGGCCACAACACCCACATGGAGGTAACTGTTTAGGAGGAGCATTAGCAAAGTGGTGACAGTGACTGGAAGTCACTTTGCCACACTCACTGGGCCAAACAATTTTACCCAGGGATATGTTGGCTGGTGAAACTGAAGAGGACATAAAGCAAGCATTCCCTAACTGGTTCTACAAAAAAAAATAATAATAATAATAATAATGAAGTTTTGGAGGATGTAGAAAATCAGCAGTTTTATTATTTTTTTATTTTTTTATCCGATGCAATCAGATGTTACTTGCATCTCTATTTATCTTTCACACGGCGAAATGTAATATGTTTCTCAGGCACAAAAGTCCATGTACAATTAAGTCTTGCATTTAGTTTAGTCACACTAATTTGGCAGCAAGAGAACAAGTAGCCTACCCCTTGTAGATAGTTGTATTGTTTGCACAGACATCATACTAATTTTTGTTTCATCCCGTCACCCCACCAATGCTGAAGGATCCTTTTGCTTCTTATAAGGATAAGGTAATACATTAAACTGATGATGATGGACAGTGACAAAGAAGCAGCAGCATCACTACTGTGTGTCAGCTGACTGGTGTCTGAGCTGGGGCAGTGAGTGTGTGGCTGGAGTGTCCCATGAGTCCCTTCACCACAGGCAGATGGTGATGGCCAGTCACCCAAGATTCTTGGTGAAGCTGGTGAGATGTTACAAAGAGTAAACACAAGTCTAGTGAATCTTAGAGGTTTGCTTGTTTCTCATTCTATTTTCTCTGTATTTATTTTTGTGTTTCTGAAACAGTATGTGTTTATTGAATGTTGCATTAAATCAAATATAAATATCTTTTATATAAAATATTTAAGTTGCAATATAAAATTCTAAGATATTCCAGTTAACATATATTATCCAAAGGCATATACGTATACAAGAAATAATATTTTTGTGTGATCTTTATACCTGTTAACACTTTGTGTTGCTTTTTAAGTCTTTCTCACAGGTCTTCCTTTGTATCCTCCTGTTTTCCGGATTTCAAGCAAGAATGTTTTCAAATAACTCACCATTGTATTGTCTCTTTATCTTCTGTCAGCCCCAGTTCAGACTTTACACCCTTGTCCTCTCCCTCCTTCCTTTCTTCCTACTTCTCTTTTTCAGTGATATCTGCTGCTTGTTTGTCCAATTCTTGGCTTTGTGTTCTTAAATTTTTGTATGCTGTAGTAAATTGTTCTGATTTTTTTTTTTTTTTTCCCCCAAGATCTGTCTTTGTACATTTTTTCAGAGCTGGGATTCTGTAGAAAAAATCTACCACCGGTATCGGTAGTCGGTAGCGAGCCGCGTCCAATCGGTATCGGTAGATCGGTAGATTTTTCAGAAATCTACCGATCGGTATAGATTCGGTATCGGTAGATTAAAAAACTATAATTATATAATAAAAAAATGCTTTTAAAGGCCCATAACACACTTTTTAAGTTATTTCTCTCTTATTTCGGTTAACTTAAGAATAGAAGTAAAGTAGAGTCTTTTAATACCTTTTTTAAGTTCAAAAATACATAACTTATTTAATAAATGAATTTCTCCCTCAAAAAATAAACATCAAACTGAAAAAAAGTTAAATTTAAACAAACTAGACAATACAGCATTATTTATTAACTTTCACAAAATAAATTTCTTCCCAACACAAAAAAAAATTACAACTGAAGCAGTCTTGAGCCTCCTACTCCAGGTCGGTGTCGGCGCCCTTCTTGAGGTCCTCCTTGAGGAATGTCTTGAACTGCTCGCTGTTGCCCTTCAACATCACCAACTGCTCAAAGTTGTTGGCAGTCAGGGAGGACCTCTTGGGGCGGAGGATGTTGCCGGCGGTGCTGAACAACCTCTCAGCGGCAGCGGAACTGGGCAGGGAGGTGTTGTATTTGACAAACAACTTCACCCAGGCGTCGCGGTGGCCGGCAGGAAACTGCTCCTTCCTGACGACGTGGTCCCTGGTCCTGGCCCAGTTGATGACCTCCAGCTTGATGGCCTCCTCCAGCGTAGATTTGTTGGCTGGGGTGGACTTAAAAACACTGCCACTTAAAACACTAGGCGATGAGGCTGAGCACGTTGTCGAGAGCGTAGGAGCTAGAGCGTAGGTGTAGGCTACTCGCGTCGGCAGGCCAAACAAGAGTGGGGCTCCCGCCAAAACTTTTGGCGGGAGCGAGAATCTGCTAGGTCGTGGCTGCCTCTGATTGGCTGAGAACGCCCAGAACGGCCGGTGATTGGCTAAGCGTGATGACGTCAAAGTAATACCTGGAATTTCCTGCTAACTGCTTCCCATAGATGCGCTCGAACGTGTTGAAACTTGTCCGTTTCATTTTGCCGGGGTCGTCTTAACAAAAAAGTCCCGCGCTCGCTTTTTCAATCTACCGATACCGATTGACTGCCAATCATGCGATCGGTAGCGGTATTCGGTAGTTTCTTCAAAATACCGAATGATCGGTATCGGTAGCAGTAATCTACCGCCGGTAGTACCGATCCCAAATGTCAATCGGTAGTCCCAGCTCTGCATTTTTTCTATTTTATTAACGAATCATTATTTTCCTATCCCTATTCTCTCGTTCAGTGAACTCCAGCTCAACCTCCCTCTCAGTACTTGTTTACTTTTTGAAGCACCTCAGCACCATCTCCCCATATTATTCCATAAAGTTTCCACTTTCCTAACACCCCCCTCAGTGGCTGGTTATCTCCGTCCTGTATGAACATTAGGGCACTGCCATCCCTTTCCAGATGCACTTTTTATGTTCGTATTTATTTATTTATTTATGTCCATTCATTATCATTTTCATATTTTTCTAGCCTTGGTTTCCTTTGTGAATTGCGTCATATTTCTTCTTTGCTTATTTATACTTCTAAATAGCTATATTGCTTCACTATTTCTACAATACCATTACCTAGTACCCACAGTCCATCTTTTAGTAGGATATAGGACTCCATCATTTTGCATTTTCTGCTGCTAAAACTTACCTCTCACTCCTTTCCATACTCATAATCTGAAGTAACTTCTCCATATCCTCCTTAACATTTTTATGCAAATACATCATTTGCATATCCTGAATGGGCTAACCTTCCAGTTTCTACTACTCCTTCTACTTCTGCCTGTCTTATTTTGGTGACTAGCTCTTCCACATGTATGTTGAAAAATATAGGTAGCATTAAAAATCCTTGCCTCTCCACTATTGTTAGTTATTCAATTTGTTTTACATTCCCTATCTTGAATTTCATAGTGTTATCTGTGCGCAGTTCTTTCACTACTCATAAGATTATTCATTTATTCCTATGTGCTTTGGTTCCTCTAGTAATTAATTTCAGTTTATCAAGTCATATGCCTTTTATAGCATTTATCTATAAAGTCTCAGTACATTTTTTTCTGTTTATCCTTTTGTCAGTCAGTTCCTTTCTTATATATATATATATATATATATATATATATATATATATATATATATATATATATATATATATATATATATATATATATATATATAATGTATAATTTATTCCATGCCACTTCTTCCCTTTCTTAAGCCATTCTATCCTCTGAACACACCTTGTTATGCACATTTTAAGATTTTTTTTCATTTATCATTCCAAACATTATATTTTAGATGTTTATAATACTTACTGCTCAATAGCTTCCTATCTCTGTCTTCTCTTATGAATTAATTCCTTTCTGCATTTTCTCCAATCCAGTGGCACTAGCTCATTTAAATACCTCGAAGAATAATCCATATAAAGTGTGTTCTTGAGATTCTCTCCTTGCTTTATAATTCTTACCCTACATCATTGCATTTTGCAGCCTTCATTATTTTGTTCAAAGGTGGGCATTCTGCAATTTAAGTCTGCTAATCAATAATCCGCTAATAGCGGATTAACAAAAAAAAATGTGAAATGGCATTAGTGGAAAATCTGAAAAATTAACGGATTTGCAGTTAGCAGAATGCCAGAATTATAGTCTGCTACCACAAACTTTAAAAAAACGCCAACAATGAAATTTCTGGAAAATTCAAGAATATTCTTGAAAATGTGGAGAAACGTCTAGATTAGGGTGGCCAGACGTCCCTTATTTTCCGGGACAGTCCCGGATTTTAATGGTTCGTTCTGGAAATGTAAGGTAATTTTATTGGAAATTATGTTTTTAACTGCCAATAAAGGGATAGCGGACTAAAAATGGTTAGTGGACTGTCGTGGACATTATTAGTGAACAAAAAAAATATTAGCATTAGCGGTTTTGCGATAGCGGATCGGCGAAGCTGGAAAATTTGCGGATTAGTGATTATCGGAATGCCCAACAAAGCGAAATAGCGAATTGCCCAACCCACTTCTTCGGTATTTCAACTTTTTTTATTTTTTTTTTATTTTATTACGTTGCGGCCTATTGCGCCGTTAGACTTTTTCACCAGTGGGGCCTGATGGTCGGCCCAGCCCATTGTGGCGCAGGCGAGTGTTTATAGTAGCACCATCTTGTTTTGGCTCATACTGTCCCCCAGAGCTCATCTTTGGGCCTCTCTTTGGAGAGGTATTCTAGAGTCCGGGTTGGTAGGTGGTCTTCAGGGCAGCATGTTGGAAGGTTTAGGCCACTCGGCGGTGACTGAAAAATCCCAGCTGTGTAGCGGCCAGGATTCGAACCCGCGTCCCTCCTAGCTGGATCTCCCGGACGCGGCGCTGGCAAGCTAACCACTCAGCCACTGCCTCCCCTGTTGCTACTGCATCAAACCTGTTACGCGTTGTATGGTTTCCTCTTTAATTCATTGAATTATTTTCTGACTAAAGTCTGTTTTAGTCTTTCTAATCTTCCCTCCATTCTCTGGTTCTCCTTTGCTTCCTCTCAGTCTGGTTTTCTCATAACCTATTTATCTTCAGTTTTCTTTTAACCTCCTCCACCTGTCTCCTCTTTTTCCTTCCTTAGGTAATGACGTGTTTATGACCTCTGTTCTGTCTTTCCCCATCTTGATATCTTTCATTGCTCTCAGTCTCCTTCCTTTTGTGAACAACCTATTTGATCGTTGCATGCCACTAGACTTTTAAGTTTAACCAGTCATCTAGCTTTCTCTGAGAGTTTACTTTTTATCAATTCCATTTTCCTATTTCATTTTCCTTCATCAATCGTCTCATGTTTAATCTTACATTTTTCTTGATGTACCCACTATCATATGAAATGTCTTTCCTGATACACCCAATATTATATGATCTGATTTTTTTTTTTTTTCTACGTTCAGAAATTGTGCCCTGTTTGCCCACCGTTTCTCTGATGTGTGTGGTCTCACAGATTTTACGCCATTTCCTTTCCTAATTGTAAAATGTTACACTTCTCCGTTCTCTATAATCAAATTTCCTGTTCTGTAAAGTGTAGGAGCGTTTCCCTGTTTCTATTAACTATATACTTCATTGTTAAGTCTGTATGGCTACTAAAATCTACCATAATCAATCATTTATCATCAACAATTTCTCGCCTCGACAGGATCTAGTACTGTTTCCTATGTCCTCTCTTTTCTGCTCCTTCCACTCCCATATATACAACTGAAATCCACAATGTTTTCTGCCTGTTAACTTATAATATCTTCTTTCCAAGTGTGCGCCATCTAGTTGAATCCTTCGTATTGTAGCGCTTTGACCTTTTAGTACGTTTAAAGACTCCTAAGTCCTCTTTCTTTTCGTCCATCATTCACCTTCTTCCTATTCATACCGGATCCTCCTCCTTGTCAACGAAAATTTCCATGGCAGCCTGTCTCAACTAACTCTGTGTCCTAATTCTCGCCCTCCTCTATTAACAATCACTATTTATCTTCGTTCCATCCCCTTGTGTTAATAAAGCGTACATACGTTATCCTATTTTCCATCATTAGTTGTTTGTAACAAATCATTTCTTTTATCTCTTCTCATTCCTCTTGATGGCAGGTAGCATGATTTATAAGTCCTTTAAAAACTGTCAGATAAATCATGATAAAGCACAGATGTATTTAGTTAGTTAAGAATTTGACGGGAATGATCACAAACACTGTAAAGGTTTTTGAAAGGAACTTGTGGAGTGTGTTGGAACGAGATGATTTTGTCCAGTTAAGATGTCAAGTAAGACTTTTGTACTCCGCAGCAGCACAGTGTGGGCTATGCCTGTTGTTTATGCCTCGTGGCTGTACAGGGCTGAGGGAGACGGGGTAACTCTCACATATCCCTGTTTTCCATCCATCCCTCAAGAGTGTTGGAGGGACAGAAGGAGGCGTTGTGAGGGATGGAGGAGTCAAAGGCAGAGGGAGGGGAGAAAGAAGTGAAGAAAACGAAGGGATGGAGTGCTAGAAATGAGTATTTGAAAGGATTTAGGCAAGAAAGCGTAGATGTTGTGTTCAAATGATGAAAGGGTGTACGCAAAGGGAAATTGGGTTACCAGCTTACAGAGGTGCTGCCGAGGAGTACAAAGGTGCCTCGGTGGCCGGCTACTCACGAGCCCTCAAGAGTATGTTCTGTACTTGCAAGACTAATGTAACGAGACGACCCGTTTGATAACAATTATATTCATCCTCTCATTGCTTGTCTTGTTATTTTCATATAATACGGATAAACACACACTAAATGTAAATATTAATGAATAAAAACGCCAAAAAACTTAGGTTCCACGTTTTATTATGTTTTTGGTGGCTTTACCCTCGGCATTCATGTCTTGTGCGTAAATAAGGTTGAGTAACACAAGCACACAGTGAAACGAACGGATCGAATCAGTGAAACGAATAAGATGAAATTTTATACATCATATTAGGAAGTTAGCTACTGCTATTGCTACTAATAAAACTACAATATATAGAACTAGTACGACCACTTACTACAACCACTGCTTCTTTATTCTGGTGCATTTTGTTCTTACCTGGTTCACGTCACTGATTCGACCCATCACTCGGTCCACTGATCGAAACACTGAGCGGCCACAAGTCGTCCGCGGCCCGCCAGTCGCCCCACAGCCGGCCTCGTTTCCGCGCTACCGCGGCACCTCCTCGCCCTGCGCTGCTCGTCTTTCTGACGCAGGTAAGTCATTCATTCATTCAAGATTTACCCCCATAATAGGGGGACAGGGCCTTTGGCCAAAAGGCGGCCCTGTAAGGGGGAGCGGTAATACTTTAAAAGAAGTCCGCCTCCCCCTTCGCCACTCCAGCCCCCCCCTACCCCCCAAGACAAGCCTGGGGAACTGTGGAGAACCGGTTTTTTTTTTTTTGGGGGGGGGGGAAGCCAAAATCACAGAGAAATGGGCTTCCAAAATTTCCCTAGAAAAATTCCCTGGTCTCGAAAGTAAGGAAAGTCCCAACTTTATAACCTAACAGCCCCCCTCAACCCCCTGCTAACCAAGGGGGGCGCACCCCCCACATGGATGATGCGCCGGAAAATCTTTTTTTTTTTTTTTCGGTGGGGAGCATATTTAAACTATTCCAACCGAACTTTACAACCTGCTAACGATGGGGCTTCGCACCCTCGACCCCCCCCCCCCCCGCTTCCAAAATTTCCCTAAAAAAAATCCCTAAATTAGGGAAAATTCTCTACAGGGTGGGTCCAGAAGCAGCCCCTATGGTTAGGAAAGGGGTCAGTGAGAAGCCCTCGTTAGCAGGTCGAAGTTCGGTTGGATAGTTTATATGCTCCCACAAAAATTCCGGCGCATCATACATGTAAGGGGGGGGTCCAGAGGGGGCGCAGCCCCCCTTGGTTAGCAGGGGGGTGAGGGGGGCTGTTAGGTTATAAAGTTGGGACTTTCCTTACTTTCGAGACTAGGGAATTTTCCTTCATTTAGGGATTTTTCGAGGGAAAATTTGGAAGCCCATTTTTCAGCGATTTTGGCTTCACCCCCCAAACCCCGGTTCCCCACAGTTCCCCAGGCTTGTCTTGGGGAGTAGGGGGGCGGACTTCTTATAAAGTATCACCGGGGGAGCAAGCAATGCAAGCTCGTTACGGGTGTGGGGATACCTCCGCCGCCGCCACAGACACGTCACACGAGTAGCAGCCGTCGAGCAGCGACGGAGGCACGGGCTCTCCGGGCAGGCGCCCAGTAGACAGTACTAGACACACGTAGCGGTGCACGGGCGAGCAGCCGACCAGTCGACTTGACTG
>NC_066560.1:3498487-3518487 GCF_024679095.1 Eriocheir sinensis
TTGCTGTTGTTTTTCTTTTTTGATGTTCTTTTATTTCATATCATCCTCTTGTTGATGTTCATTGGTCTGGGTGAGCCGCTTTCCTCCCAGAAGAGACCCACCCATAAGTTTGGTGATGTTAGTTAGGGGCCGAAAGGTGGATGATGTTTCTTATATTTTTCTTCTCTTGATGTGCTTTTCTTCATGTTTTTCTTTTCCGATGTTTTTCCTGTTCTTTTTCTTCTTATTTCTTTTCTTCGTGTTTTTTGATGTTCTTTTATTTCATATCATCCTCTTGTTGACGTTCTTCGTTGGTTTGGGTGAGCCGCTTTCCTCCCAGAAGAGACCCACCCATAATTTTGGTGATGTTAGTTTGGGGCCGAATGGTGGATGATGTTTCTTTGTGTGTTACTTTTCTTGATGTTGTTCTGTTATTGCTGTTACTTTTCTTTTGCGATGTTTTTTTGCTCTTTATTCCCCTATTTTTTGGTGTTCTTTTCTATATCATCCCTCTTTGATGTTCTTTGGTCTGGGTGAGCCTCTTTCTCCCCAGAAAAGACTCATCCATAATTTTGGAGATGTTAGGGCCTGAAGGTGGATGATCTGTGTTTTTTTTATTTTATTTTCTTGATGTTTTGTTACTATATTTTCCTTTTTCTGGTGTTCCTTTTTATTTTCCTTTTCTTTGGTGTTCCCATCACGTGGATTGTCTACGACATCTAACGAGCTCCACCTGCCCGGGTTTATTGTTTGGAGTTTGCTCTCCTAGGCAGACTGCCTACCACGGCTGACGAGCTCCACCTGCCCGGGTTTATTGTTTGGAGTTTGCTCTCCTAGGCAGACTGCCTACCACGGCTGACGAGCTCCACCTGCCCGGGTTTATTGTTTGGAGTTTGCTCTCCTAGGCAGATTGCCTACCACGGCTGACGAGCTCCACCTGCTCGGGTTTATTGTTCGGAGTTTGCTCTCCTAGGCAGACTGCCTACCACGGCTGACGAGCTCCACCTGCCCGGGTTTATTGTTCGGAGTTTGCTCTCCTAGGTGTATTGCCTATGACGGCTCACGAGCCCAACCTGCCCGGGTTTATTGTTCGGAGTTTGCTCTCCTAGGTGTATTACCTATGACGGCTCACGAGCCCAACCTGCCCGGGTTTACTGTTCGGAGTTTGCTCTCCTAGGTGAATTGCCTACCACAGCTAACGAACCTCACCTGCCCGGGTTTGTAATCGGAGTTTGCTCTCTTAGGTGAACTGCTTTCGCTAACGGCCTCCACCTGCCCGGGTTTGTAATCGGAGTTTGCTCTCCTAGATGAATTGCTTTCGCTAACGATCTCCACCTGCCCGGGTTTGCAATCGGAGTTTGCTCTCCTAGGTGAACTGCTCACGCTAACGACCTCCACCTGCCCGGTTTTGTAATCGGAGTTTGCTCTCCTAGATGAACTGCTTTCGCTAACGACCTCCACCTGCCCGGGTTTATTGTTCGGAGTTTGCTCTCCTAGGTGTATTACCTATGACGGCTCACGAGCCCAACCTGCCCGGGTTTATTGTTCGGAGTTTGCTCTCCTAGGTGTATTACTTATGACGGCTCACGAGCCCAACCTGCCCGGGTTTACTGTTCGGAGTTTGCTCTCCTAGGTGTATTACCTATGACGGCTCACGAGCCCAACCTGCCCGGGTTTACTGTTCGGAGTTTGCTCTCCTAGGTGTATTACCTATGACGGCTCACGAGCCCAACCTGCCCGGGTTTATTGTTCGGAGTTTGCTCTCCTAGGTGAATTGCCTACCACGGCTAACGAACCTCCCCTGCCCGGGTTTGTTGTTCGGAGTTTGCTCGCCTAGGCAGATTGCCTACCACGGCTAACGAGCCCCACCTGCCCGGCGTTGTAGCCGAAAGATCTCCGGCATCTCCGTCGGGGTCCCGATGGACGCCGAGGCGCCCTGCCGGGAGCCCTCCAGTCCTGCCATGCTCGCCTGGGAGACCTTGGGCTCTCTGGCGCTCCACCGCCCCGCCGATTCGAATAGGGCGGATGCAAGAACTCGCTTCTTAAAACTACCAGACTGGATTATAAAATTAATCATAAATGCCGTGAAGGCGCCGGTCACCGCGTTTACCGGTTCTTGGATGAAGGACCGATGGGCCTCGGGGACGCGCACAAGCATCATAAGGAATCCTCGCCGCGGCTTCCGGCGCAGCATCCTTTTTCCTTTTCTTTCTTACTTCCAATTTTTCTTTTTAATTATATTTTCTTTCTCTGATTGACTGATTGATTGATTTTACAAAGTAAGAATTGGTTCACCAATTAACGTCTTTCAGGTACATTGCATTCACACACCTGCTGAGGGAGAACACCAGTGAGCGTGTTGACTCACGAGGACGGCCCACTAAAGTTTCCTAACATTTGTATTGGGCTGCCACTTCTCTTTAGTCGTCTGTTCATTTTTCTCTTCTTTATTTCATTCTATTTCTCCCTTTCTTTCATCCTTGCTCTCTATACATATATTTCTTTCAAACTTCTTCATCAGCCCCCTTTCCTTTCCATTCTCCCTCCCCTTCATCTCCCTTCATCCCTTTCATCCCCCTCGCCTCCCGCCCTTTGCTCTTTTTCTGTTATCATCACGACAGCTGTTTAATTTCTCTGCGGGGACTTTTTTTTATGTTCGTGGATGTGACATGCTTCCCGGGGCGTCCATGTTGTTGCACAGCACCCTAGAATATTCTTGGCAAAGTGCTTCAAATTTTTTAAGCTTTTTGCATCACGCCAGTACCTCAGTGGATTGACATCAAAAGGCAAAACACCTTCTTCAAGGTACGTTTCAAGTTCTGCCTTCACCACTGTAGTGTCATTTCTTGATGCACTTGCCATCATTTGCCCAGCTGGAGGCATGTAGGCAAAAAGACGAGGTCGTGTTGCACTCATGCCAGCCGAAAAGACGAAATGCTCACTCTCTTGAAATGTTTTCTTCTTCAAGGTCGACTGAGTTGACTCGGAAATAATTTTTTTTTTTTTTTACAACAAAGGAGGCAGCTCAAGGGCACACAAAAAAAGAAAACAATAATATAAAAAAAAGCCCGCTACTCGCTGCTCCTAAAGTAAAACAAAAGAGGTGGCCGAAAGGAAGATCAAATACAGGAGGAGAGGTGTCCTGATACCCTCCTCTTGAAAGAGTTCAAGTCGTGGGCAGGAGGAAATACAGATGAAGGAAGATTGTTCCAGAGTTTACCAGCGTGAGGGATGAAAGAGTGAAGATGCTGGTTAACTCTTGCATAAGGGGTTTGGACAGTATAGGGATGAGCATGAGTAGAAAGTCGAGTGCAGGGCCGCGGGAGGGGGGGAGGCATGCAGTTAGCAAGTTCAGAAGAGCAGTCAGCGTGGAAATATCGATAGAAGATAGAAAGAGAGGCAACATTGCGGCGGAATTTAAGAGGTAGAAGACTATCAGTATGAGGAGGAGTGCTGATGAGACGAAGAGCCTTAGCCTCCACTCTGTCCAGAAGAGCTGTGTGAGTGGAGCCCCCCCACACATTTTTTTTTTTTTACAATAAAGGAGGCAGCTCAAGGGCAACAAAAAAAGAAAACAATAATAAAAAAAAAAAGCCCGCTACTCGCTGCTCCTAAAGTAAAGCAAAAGAGGTGGCCGAAAGGAGGATCAAATACAGGAGGAGAGGTGTCCTGATACCCTCCTCTTGAAAGAGTTCAAGTCGTAGGCAGGAGGAAATACAGATGAAGGAAGATTGTTCCAGAGTTTACCAGCGTGAGGGATGAAAGAGTGAAGATGCTGGTTAACTCTTGCATAAGGAGTTTGGACAGTATAGGGATGAGCATGAGTAGAAAGTCGAGCGCAGGGGGCTGCGGGAGGGGGAGGCACAGTTAGCAAGTTCAGAAGAGCAGTCAGCGTGGAAATATCGATAGAAGATAGAAAGAGAGGCAACATTGCGGCGGAATTTAAGAGGTAGAAGACTATCAGTATGAGGAGGAGAGCTGATGAGACGCAGAGCCTTAGCCTCCACTCTGTCCAGAAGAGCTGTGTGAGTGGAGCCCCCCCACACATGAGATGCATACTCCATACGAGAGCGGACAAGGCCCCTGTATATGGACAGCAACTGTACAGGGGAGAAGAACTGGCGGAGACGGTACAGAACGCCCAGCCTCGAGGAAGCTGATTTAGTAAGAGATGAGATATGAAGTTTCCAGTTGAGATTTTGAGTTATGATAGACCGAGGATGTTTAGTGTTGAGGAAGGTGATAGCTAGGTGTTGTCAAAGAATAGGGATAGTTGTTTGGAAGATTGTGTCGAGTGGATAGGTGGAGAACTGTGTTTTTGAGGCGTTGAAGGACACCAGGTTCTTCTTGCCCCAATCGGAAATAATAGTAAGGTCTGAGGTCTGCAGCCTCCAGCCTTGAGTCGTTAAGTTCCTGAAGGGTGGGTCTTCTATTAAAAGAAGTTGAGTAATGCAGAGTGGAATCATCGGCGTAGGAATGGATAGGACAGTTCGTTTTGGAAAGATCATCAATGAACAACAGAAAAGAGGAGATAGGACAGAACCCTGTGGGACACCACTGTTAATAGATTTAGGAAGAACAGTGACCGCCTACCACGGCAGAAATAGAACGGTCAGAAAGGAAACTGGAGATAAAGGTACAGAGAGAAGGATAGAAACCGTAGGAGGGTAGTTTAGAAAGCAAAGATTTGTGCCAGACCCTATCAAAAGCTTTTGATATGTCCAGCGCAATAGCAAAAGTTTCACCGAAACGGCTAAGAGAGGATGACCAAGAGTCAGTTAAGCAGGAGATCACCAGTAGAACGCCCCTTGCGGAACCCATACTGGCGATCAGATAGAAGGTCAGAAGTGGAAAGGTGCTTTTGAATCTTCCGGTTAAGGATTGATTCAAAAGCTTTAGATAGACAAGAAAGTAAAGCTATAGGACGGTAGTTTGAGGTCACCCTTCTTAGGCACAGGCTGTATGAAGGCATACTTCCAGCAAGAAGGAAAGGTAGATGTTGACAGGCAGAGGCGAAAGAGTTTGACCAGGCAGGGTGACAGCACGGAGGCACAGTTTTTAAGGACAATAGGAGGCACTCCATCAGGTCCATAAGCCTTCTGAGGATTGAGGCCAGAGAGGCATAGAAAACATCATTTTGAAGAATCTTTATAACAGGCATAAAGGAGTCAGAGGGGGATGAGTAGGAGGAATATGCCCAGAATCGTCCAGAGTGGAGTTTTTAGAAAAGTGTGAGAGAAGAGTTCAGCCTTAGAGATAGAAGAGACGGCAGTGTTGCCGTCAGGACTGAGGAGTGGAGGGAAAGATGAAGACGTGAAGTTGGAGGAGATGTTTTTGGCTAGATGCCAGATGTCACGGGAAGAGTTAGAGAAAGCTAGGTTTTGGCATTTTCTATTAATGAACGAATTTTTGTTAGTCGGAGAATAGATTTGGCACGATTTCGGGCAGAAATGTAAAGTTCATAATTAGCATTAGTTTGAAGGCTCTGGTACCTTTTGTGAGTTACCTCTATCATTGACAGCACGAGAACAAGCGTGATTAAACCAAGGCTTTTTTAGCGTGAGGAGTAGAGAAAGAACGAGGAATGGCCTCCATTGCAAGATAATCACCTCTGTGATGCGCTGAGCACACAGAGGGTCTCTATCCTGGAAGCAATAATCATTCCACGGGAATGGAAAAGTACATCCTCAGGTCGTCCCACCGAGCTGAAGCAAAATGCCAGAAGCATCGCCTTCGGTGGGCCCAGAGGGTGTACAGGAGCGATAGGACAGGATGCAGAAATAAGATTGTGATCGGAGGAGCCCAACGGAGAGAACAGTTTGACAGAATAAGCAGAAGGGTTTGAGGTAAGGAAGAGGTCTAGAATGTTGGGCCGATCTCCAAGACGGTCGGGAATACGTGTAGGGTGCTGGACCAACTGCTCTAGGTCGTTGAGGATAGCAAAGTTGTAGGCTTGTTCACCAGGATGGTCAGTGAAAGAGGATGAAAGCCAAAGCTGGTGGTGAACATTGAAATCTCCTAAAATGGAGATTTCAGCGAAGGGAGAGTGGGTCAAGATGTGCTCCACTTTAGAATTCAAATAGTCAAAGAATTTTACATAGTTGGTAGAGTTAGGTGAGAGATAAACAGCACAGATGTATTTAGTAATAGAATGACAATGAAGTCTTAGCCAGATGGTGGAAAATTCAGAAGAGTCAAGGTTGTGGGCACGAGAGCAAGTGATGTCGTTGCGCACGTAGGCGCAACATCCAGCTTTGGATTGAAATTTAGGATAGAGATAGTAGCAGGGAACAGGTCCACAATCTTGGAAACCTTTTCCTTTTGCATTTTCTTACATGGCATCCATGCCAGCTTAAACCTGGGGCCCATGACAGCTGCGGCAATGACATCAGTCCGCTCAAGAAATGGATGCAACGTCTTTTTGATAGGTGACTGTAGTGCATATGCCAAGTTAAAGCAGTAGATCGTCGTCTTCACTCACATCTCATCCCCTACGCTTCCCATTTCCGTGACGTTTACACATTTTTGCGGGTGGATCCTTCTTCAGAGCCACCCATCCCTCAGTAACTCTCTAAATCCTCTCTTACTCCTGCTCCATGTGACCTGAGGATAATTTCCTCCTTACTCCCCACCCTTGATTTTTTTCCTCCTCCGCCTTCAACCTTAATGTTCTCCTTACTCCGCTTTCCCCGTGATCTGACGTTAATCCTTTACTCCTTCGCCTTCAACCTTAATCTGTTTCCTCCTCCGCCTTAACGCGGCTTAACATTACTTCTTTTTCTATTTCCTTAACAGTATTTATCCTCCTCAAATGGTTTTGACTCGAAATATAAATACAAATACAAAATACTTTTTTTTCTGGGTGCCAAAATACAAATACAAATACAAAATACTTTTTTCTCTGGGTGCCAAAATACAAATACAAATACAAAATACTTTTTTTCTGGGTGCCAAAATACAAATACAAATACAAAATACTTTTTTTCTGGGTACCAAAATACAAATACAAATACAAAATACTTTTTTCTCTGGATGTCAAAATACAAATACAAATACAAATACATTAAAATTGTATTTAAATACAATTCAAATACAAATACAATTGTATTTGATCCACCCCTGACACACACACACACACACACACACACACACACACACACACACACACACACACACACACACACACATGACCGCACTTTCAACCCCTCAGTGCTCGATGTGGACGTTCCCGATGAGGTGGAGGCAATGTGGATCAAAGCCACCCCCTCCCGCCACCCCCGCCAGGTTGACGCCATCATACTATGTGCAGTGGACAATCCACTCCGCTCTCCCTCCGGCCCTGCGTTAGTGAACCATCTTATCAATACAGTGGACGCTACACGTGTTAGGTACCCCGGCGCTAAGTTCGTGTTGTGTGGGGACTTAACGAACTAGACATTGCAGACGTTACGAGCCACCTGTGCCTCACGTAAATTGTTAACTTCCCACGCACGAAAGGGACACGCTGGACCTTATACTCACTGACCTGACGGACTGGTACTCCCCCCCTCAGCCCCTCCCCCCCATGGGCCGAAGCAATCACACCTCGGTCCTATGGACGCCCTCTCCTACCATCTCACAGAGGTGCGAAACGGTCAAGAGGACCACCCCGCCCGACTAAGATTAGGCAGTTTGGGCAGTGGTTGGTGGGTTATCCTTAGGTCGAGGTCCTAACCGTTCATGACGTCAATCAGGCCTATCACCACTTCTTCCCCACTAAGACACTACACACCCACCCACCCGACCTGCCTTGGATGACCTCAAGGATTAAGGCCTTAATGCATCAAAGGAACCGCGCCTTCCATGCGGACCGAGCAAGATACAGGGCCCTTCGCAACACAGTGGCGAAGAAGGAGTACTATCCCCACAAACTACAACACCTGGAGGGCAACAACACCAGCAAGTTGTTCTCCAAGATACGCCATTTGTGTGGCCTGGGTAACCCATCGTCGGCTTTCCCTTTTCTCTCCTCCTCCTCTTCCCCCCTTGAGACAGCTGAACTGATTAATTCTCACTTCTCATCAATCTTTCACAGCCTTCCCCCCTAGACCTTGCCTCCCTCCCCGCCTACCTCCCTTCCCCGTCAAATCCTCCCGCCGTGGAAGAGTTTCAAGTTGCCGAAAAACCCAGATCCATCAAACTCAAAAGGTCTACCACACATCTGGCTTTACCTATGAAACTTATCAGGAGTTTTCCTATGAACTTGCTACCCTCTTGCCTCCATCAAAAATGCCTCCCTCACTCAGAATAAATGCCCCACAGATTGGAAAACCTCATTCGTCACTCCCATCCCCAAAGTAAACAACCCCACCTCACTTAATGAACTAAGACCCATTGCTATCACCCCAATCCCGAGCCTGTTTTGTGAAGGCTTTGTATTTAGCTGGGCATATGATACTATTCATAACAAAATTGATCAGAGGCAGTTCGGCAACGTTAGAGCCTCCTCCACAACACATTGCCTCATTAGTTTCCTTGATATCATTCTTAAAAACCTGGAAACCAGAATAAAAAACTTCTTCTGCCCTCGCCTTTATTGACGTTCGGAAAGCCTTCGACCTGGTTGACCACACCACTGTCATCACCAAGGCCATAAACTTCGGCCTGCCCTCCCACCTGACATCCTGGCTGGCTGATTTTCTGACGCACCGGCACCAAGCTGTGCGTCATCAGGGCTGCACCTCCACCCTCCAGCCCCTCTCTGCTGGGGTGCCAAAAGGGGCGTGCATGGGGCCTCTTTGTTTCCTTATTCTGATTAACAATGCACTGTTAGACGCCCCTCATCGCTGGAAGTACGTGGATGATTCTACAGTGGGCATCTCCATCAACAACACAGCCCCTGACTACACGCCCCTACAACACATTCTGGACCGACTGCAGAGCTGGACGCAAGATAACCACGTCACCATCAACATCAACAAGACGGTGGTGATGCATTTTCACACCTCCACCACTGCCATCCCACCGCCAGCCCTGGAGGTTAGCCCTCACCAGCTGCAGGTGGTTGAATACACAAAACTACATGGAGTCACCCTGGACAGCAAGCTGAGATGGGGCAAGCACGTCACCACCATCATCAGGGCGGCTTCCTACAAATTTTTCATGTTGAGACGCATGAAAGCACTGGGAGCTTCCCAAAGGACGCTCAAGGACCTGTACACCACCTTCAGCCTCCCCAGACTCCTCTACGCCTGTCCTGCTTGGGTTTCCTCCATCAACAAGAACCAGCAGCGCCAACTACTCCCACCCGCCCTCCCTCCCCCACAAGACCCACAAGACACCACAATATAGTCCCGGTCAGAGCTCACACGAACAGATACCGGGTTAGCACGATACCGGCACTTGTGAAGCCCATTAACACCTCCATGATCACATGACACCTCCACCCCAACACACACACACACACACACACACACACACACACACACACACACACACACACACACACCACCCTTCCTCACTTCCCCCATTACCCATCACATAAAACTCACTGTATTGTATTTTGTGTATTTTCAGCCTTATGGCTGTCAACAAATGAATAAACCATTTATTATTATTATTATTATTATTATTATTATTATTATTATTATTATTATTATTATTATTATTATCACACACACACACACACACACACACACACACACACACACACACACACACACACACACACACACGAACAAACACACACACACACACAAAAGCAGATCCTCACCTTCACCTTGCTGCTCCAGTTCGACCGTTGCATTCTGAAAGGAAAAAAATATATATTACTAGCTGTTTGCCGGCCACGCAACCGTGTGCAGCAGATGACGCAGCAGCTCCCTCCCTGACGCCGCACAGGTGTCCACAGCGTTAATAGGCGCACATAACATCACTGTAGCCGATCCAGGATTCAGTACGTTTCCTACCTATAGTCTGTTCGGAGCATGAAGTCGGTTCAAGGTGTGGCAGATTCCAGAATTCCCAGGAGTACAGCGCTGCCAGTTCGACCGCCAATTATCAGATTAGCACTCTCTTCCGGCCTACCCACCCACAACCCACCTGTTTATCTCTCTCTCTCTCCCTCTCTCTCCCTCTCGACCCGGGGGAGGGACCTAGGGGGACACACCGACCACCACCACCACCACCACTACCAACATCACAACGTGGCAACATGGGAAAAAATCGCTGCCACATGTCATAGAATTTATACAAATCCTTGTTATAATCCTAAACATCGACACTCATTGTACTATGTAGCTTCCTTTACTATATACAGAATGTATAAAATATCGCTTTCAAATAGCACATGGATGGGAAATAAGAGAGACGCATGTACGAAGGCTGATTTGGCAGCATGGGTAGAGGTAAACGACGATACCAGCTCCACCTTGAACCGACTTCATGCTCCGAACAGACTTATAGTAGAAGGTAATGTTATAATTGTATTTTGTAAAGAATCCTTATAAACAAAAACTAACTAAAATTATGAGTATTCTTTTTCTTGAACACAACATTGAATAAACAACAGAACAATAAAATGAAAATACGTATAGCCACCGTTGCCAGGTCATCGTACTCAGAGCATAGTATTTACCTATTTCTGACGCCTAACTCTTGCCAAGAAACATCAGGATGTAACTCTTTTAACGCTAACTATAAATTAGTTTCCTTATTGGAGCCCAGAAGACAGTTTGGGGTAGGAAGTCGGGAAATATAATCGGCTGAGTACGACAATCTGGTAACGTTGAGGCTGTAGCCCCGATGCCCGAGGCAGCAAGCACGCCATTTTGCGGGTGTCAGATTCCTGAAATAGCATATTTTTACTGCACAAAGCAGGTGATGTCACTTATTGTGACTTCGTGAGCTTTCATATTTATCTATTGGTGGCAAAACTTTCATTACTAGTTTAATTTTTTACTAGTGACACAAATTGGTGCCTGTTTATCACAACAGAATTTCACTCAGACAAGTGAATCAAACCCCACAGAAATTTTACCAGTGTGTGTATGAATGAATACAAAGATAAGCACATACTTTGATTTAACTCTAGGATGTCTCGTGGAGCATTAATAAATAAAAACAAAATATCTGGATAGGCCACTCTAAAGCCCGCTACCGGCTATGGCTGCCAAAAAAGTCCCTCCTCCAAGTTTGTACTCCCCATTTGGTGATTGTTAGGTACGCCTATTTGCTCACCTGTCTCGTGGCGAGGCTTGGCACGCACAGCAGCAGCAGCAGCGCCGGCACCGCCCAGTGCGTCGCCCCGCGCGGCATGACGCCCGTGAGGCACAGGCCTAGAGAGGAGGAGGAAAATAAGACGTTCCTAATAAGAGAAAATGTGTCGGGCAAGTGATTAAATTGTAATAAGTTTTTCCTCGTTTTGTTTGCTTCCGTTCAGTTTACGGGCTCAAGCATTGTCCGGTATTACTGTTTGGATAAATTTTCACACTTCCGCTCACATATGTAAATATAATTATTTTTTGTCAGTAACGGCCGGGGGAAACCGGCTTTTTTTAGCGCATTAAATTGGATATTAAACCTTTGATAAATATTGGATATGGTCACGTGATAAATGGCCGCGGGGGTGCAGGCAACACGCTGCATTCACTGCACACCACCAACACTTTCCTCGATGATTTACTTACAAAGTTCGATATCGTGTGATGGCTCCTGGCAGACGATACCGACGACTGTTATCCTTGATGTTCAGTGTTGCACGGCAATCAGTAAACGACAATAATGTCTACGATCATTTAACGTTTAAAAAATATAAGTAAATTCTCTGAAGTAGGAAGGAGAGCACTTAACCCTAACGATGGGTGCGAACAGGAAGGATGGGCGGAAGGACGGACACACGGCAGGAAACACACAGTACCGTCCCTTGGAGGCACCAAGTCCCCGGCGAAGGCGTCAGCGCGGCGGCGCGGCGAGGCCAGGGTGACGGAGGGGACGGTAGGAGACGTAGCTGAAGGGAAGTGGACACACAAATATCAGCCTCCTCGTCCTTGCCCAGTGGCTTCCTACTCTCACCGGCTCTCCAAGTCAAACGACTCCTTTCCTTCTTCCTTCATTTCGCTTTTCCGCCCTCCTCCTGCCTCCCGAAGTGAACCAGAATCTTAAGACACTCACAACTTCCCTTCTCATTTCACTCACACTAGAGGCAGAGCATCAAAGATCAAGATGATACGAGATGATAAGAGGTCGATGTCTTATGGATAAAAGAAAAAAAATTGTGAACGCTTCACTGCAAGGGTGGAGGGATAATCGCTTTTAATATACCTGGGCAAGTGTTCTAATGACAAACTAATTTGCATTCAGCAGTGGTAAATGAGCACAAGTGTGAGCCATTGGTTTGTTGCCAATAAACACTTGGAGTCGTCGACGTTACTGGAGTTCGTAGGCACTTGAAGACCTGAATCATATCCCCTCGTAGGCGTCTCTTTCCCAGTGAAAAGAGGTTGAGTCGTTCTTCGCACGGCAGGGCCCTGAAGGGTGGAATCATCTTCGTAGAACGTAACTGGTTTCCCTCTAATAATTCAGTGTCTTTTCTGTAAATAGGGGACCAGAATTGTACCGCATACCCGAAGTGAGGTCTTTCCATCATTACTTCCGGCGTCTTACACTCGAAGTTCCTTGCTATAAACCCGAACATAGTGTTGGCTTTGCTATATGCTTTTTTTTACAGTGTTTTGCGTGTTTCAGGTCACTGCTGATTGTGACTCCAAGATCCGATTCCTCCTGCACGACCTGCCGAGGCTTCCCACGCATGTTGTATGTATGGTTACTATTTCTGAAACCAAAGTGCATGACTTTGCATTTATCAACGGTGAATGACATTTGCCACTTTTCGGACCACTGGATGATCTGATCAAGGTCCTTTTGGATGACTTCGCAGCAAACTTTGATAAGTAGGATTTTAGTCCTGTTTCCTAGTCATTGATGATGAAGATAAGGAGAATGGGCCCCAGCACTGACCCTTAGAGAGGAGGAGGAGGAGGACGAGAAGAAGAAGAAGAAGAAGAAGAAGAAGAAGAAGAAGAAGAAGAAGAAGAAGAAGAAGAAGAAGAACAATATTAAGAAGAATAGAAGCGAAAGGAGGTGGGAAAGATGGAAAAGGATACGAAAGCGAAAAGAGGGAAGGACAAAAAAGATGATGAGAGATGAGGAAGAACGAGAAAGACAAAAAAAAAAGAAGAGGAAAAGAAAAGATTGAGAGGGATGAGAAGGAAGGTAGCAGAAGAGGAGAAACGAGGAGGGGGAAGGAAGGGGAAAAACAGTGGAAATGGAAGGAAAGAGAGAGGAAGGAAGGGAAGGGAAGAGAAGAGAAGAGTAAGGGACAGGGAAGAGAAAGGAGAAAGTGGGAGAAAAAGGAAAGGGAAGGAAGTTAAGAAAAGAGAGGAAAGGAAGAGAAAGGAAGAAGGGGGATGGAAGGGAATGAAAAGGAAAGAAAGAACAGGGAAGGAAGGAGAAGAAGGTGAAGAGAGATAGCAAGGGGAGAGAAAGAAATAAGGGAAATGGAAGAGAAAGGAGAAAGTAGAAGTTAAAAGGGAGAAAAGAAAGGAAAGGGAAGGAAAGGATAGGAGGGGATGAGAAGCAAGGGAAAGAAAGGGAATGAAAGGAAAGGAATGGAAAGGAAGCAAGGGAAAGAGAAGGAAGTGAAGGAAAAGAAAGTGGGATGGAGGGAAAGAAAAGGAAGAAGAATAGAAGGAAGGGAAGAGAAGGGAGGGAAAAGGAAGGAAAGGAAGGAAGAGGAAGTGAAGTGAAGAGAAGAAAAGAAAAAGAAGGGAAAAGGAAGGAAGAGGAATGAAGGGAAAGGAAGAAGAAAGGAGAATGGATGGGGATTGGAGAACATTTAGGACTTCCTCGGTAGATATTACAAAGTTAGGCAATGCATGAACGAGATTTACGTTAGTATTATTGTCTTCGTTGATGTTGGTGATTGTGGCGGTAAGACTGCGAGTTAAATACCGAGGCAAAATAATTGTTTAACAAGTTCGCAACGCGTTGGCTGTCAATCACTAACTCGCTGTCACTGTCAATTAAGGGTCCAGTTTCACTTCTAATCGTCTTCCTGTTGTTTATATAACGGAAGAAAGATTTCGGATTATTTTTTACAGTTGGCTGCAATGTTTTCTTCATATCTACGCTTTGCCTGAAGGCCCGTCCACACTATGCATCATGATGCGCGCAGTGTTGAATGGACGTGTTGAAAAACGAGGTTTTCAACACGATGCAGCGTAATGAACGCACTGATGGACTATTGCCATTTCAGCAGAGATGCCGTTTTAGCGGATTTTCCGCTAGATCTGGCGGAATTGCATGTTATCTAGCGGGAAAAATCTTAAAATTGACAAGAGTAACTGGCGGATTTTCAAGTCCAATCTAGCGGCAAATTTCTATTGCTTCACCTATCATCTGGCGGATTTTTTAGGCCATCCTAGCGGATTTATAAATTTTGAGTTGGCAACACTGCATTTCAGTGCGACGCGCAGTGTTGCACCAACCATCGCAGTGGGAGTATGGCGCGACACTTTTCCTGTGATGGTTCGGTCATCATCCGCGCTTGCTTCCGCCAAACCCTTCGAGTGGACAAGGAGCAATACATTATATTTTATTGAGCTACTGAAGCAACATCCATCCATTTGGAACATTAAATGCAAGGAGTACAAAATGACGAACATCAGGCGTGCAAACTTGGAAACTATAAAAAACAGACTTGTCGAGTTTTATGAACTGTATAGTACGGAATGAGGATATCAATAAAAAACTGCACACACTGAAGACACAGCTCCACAGGGAAATGTCTGCCATGAAAGCATCAAAAAAGTCTGGAGCTGGCACGGAAGACATCTACACTCCGGAGTTGTGATGAGCTGCTTCTCCTGGCTGAGGAGAACTCATACGTGCATCCACTTCCAACTTGGATGAAGGAGACACTACTCAACAAGTTCATAATTTTATTATGTGTACACCAGCAATAATAACATTTTCATATATATAAAGATATGCCAAAGAAAGATTTTAATCTCTCTCTCTCTCTCTCTCTCTCTCTCTCTCTCTCTCTCTCTCTCTCTCTCTCTCTCTCTCTCTCTCTCTCTCTCGTCTAGTAGGCTATATGTCGCACTTACGTTGCTGCCAGCCTAGGCTATATATATTTCCCCACACACGTTGCTGCCGTGGAACAGCTCCTTCCTCATTGAAATATTCCATGAACTCATTCCTGATGGCTTTTGCCTCATTTGTGGGATGTCTCTATAATCTCTCCACGGGAAGAAGCTGCCTATTATCACGCCATGCCCCCGGTGTTACCACTCCATCTGCAATATTCCCACCGTCAAAGCTAATCAATCGGTGACTGACTCGCGAGGATGAGTTGCGTTGTGCTGCACTTCAGTCTGGACGCTAGTGTATTGTTTTCAACACCACTACTGCATCACATGGCTGCTACATGATGCATAGTGTGGACGGGGCTTGACATACTTTTTTTTACTCGCTGCCTGGCTTCATAAAGTCTAATATTTTCGAGAGAGAGAGAGAGAGAGAGAGAGAGAGAGAGAGAGAGAGAGAGAGAGAGAGAGAGAGAGAGAGAGAGAGAGAGATTTAAATAGATATTCAGACCACACAAATCCTATGGTTAAGACTAGGTGGTCTGCCCTTTAACCTAAGTGGAATCCTTTAAATTCAATGCCACCAAGACTCTGCATTTCAACTTTAGTGAATGTCAAGTTGAAGGAAGTGGCGGTCGAGCTTGTTTTCAATTGAATCCGTCGTACTGCACAGAGCCACGGATTAGCCCACATTTGTAAAATCACCGAGTATTTTGAACCATGAACATACTCGCGGTCTATACTTCACACACTAAACGAGGGAAGGTCCACAGCGCTTACTAACGTTACGAGGCTTGGTAATGAGTCTCGAGGGTAATGGTAACAGCAAAACCGGATGTATGAAAACGTAAAATGCTGAGCGTAAAATCAGGTCACCATAAACAACTTTCTCGGGGTCTCCACACACCAAACGAGGGAGGACACACGGCTCTTGCTATCGTCACGTGGTTTGATGGTCGAAAGGGTAATGTTGAAAGTAAAACCGAGTCAATGTATGAAAACCTGAAAGACGTTGAGAATACGTAGTTTCGATAAACTATTCACAAACATATTAGTACCTAACGAGCGAAGACACAGTGTACAGCTCTCATTAACGTCACAGGGGTTGTTAATGGGTCCTAAGGGCAGTGGTAATAGTAAATACTGGGCCAGTGGATGTATGAGTTAAAGAACACGTTCCTATACCGCTGACATATGACACCTGACCATGCCGGCTGCATATTTACATACTGTACCACAGTACTGCGCAGGGGAGTGGGAACGGGTGAGCGACACCGTTGGAAGGGGTACTCAAACAGACCTCCCCGACACTCGCTCGCGCACACCACCTACTTAGTGTTTTTTTTCTGTCTTCTTTCGTGTGTGTGTGTGTGTGTGTGTGTGTGTGTGTGTGTGTGTGTGTGTCATCTTTTTTTCTCTCTTTTTCAGGTGCAAAGCATATAACACAGTTCAACTCATGATTTTCATGGTTGAAATTTTTGACTCCTATATGAAGAAAAGACTTATAGACATTGCTGTAGGAAGGCGGAGGACAAAGAACATAAGTATGGGGACACTGTCCCTTGAAGCCGTCACTCCCCTAGGCAACGGAAGATACACGTGAGGAGCCAGTCTACCGCATCCCTTACTATACTGTAGATATGGAGGCTGGCTTCTGTGAGTCTAATGTGGGACAGAATGGCTATCTATGTAAACATCAGGCCGCCTGCGCAGAACACAGCATGACAGCCCTCCCCCCAAGTATTCACTGCCACGAGTGAAAAGTGAAAACAGGCGGTGGCTGGCGTCGGTGGCAGTCGGAGAAGAAAACACCCCTCCAGAAACTTTTTTTCAGAGGGTTGTTAGAACCACCGCCAGCCGTGGAGGCTGTCAATAAAGTAACAGGAGTTCCAGAAGATGAAGAAGAGGAAATGGAACAACAACCAGTCAGCAAAATAGAGAAACTGTGCAGATATTTCTGAATTTTGTCGCAGCTCTACAAGATGAGAATGAAAAACACGGAAATGAACATACCGCGGCAGCTCTCACCACAGCTGTAAAGAGGATAAAAAAATAAAAAAATTTAAACATGCTAAACAGCATGTTATAGAGTTTGGGGAGTGACCTCTGTGCCACTGGAGCTGGCCGAGGAAAGATTCGGTGCCAACCATCATCAATTGCTTGAAGAGCACAAGGAAAACCTAAGGGCGCAGCACCTCTAGGAAAAGGACGTAAACCTAACTCTTTGTCGGAAAATGCCAAGTCGAAGCGGCCCAGGAAGCTCGCTAAAAATATTGCCAAAAACTTGGCTAATGCCAAGTCCCATGGGAGTGGCCATTTGGGTATTCATCTACATATGTACTAATATTAAGTGCATGCTTATAAAATTTAATATAAGAGTATGTATTCTCCTTCTTAAAGAACCTTTCTTATTGACCCCACGTTTACATAATATTAATGTCATTGACTTACACTGACTTAAACGATAACTCATTGAGAGAGAGAGAGAGAGAGAGAGAGAGAGAGAGAGAGAGAGAGAGAGAGAGAGAGAGAGAGAGAGAGAGAGAGAGAGAGAGAGAGAGAGAGGCAAATATATTTCTACGATAAGAAAAATGCTATCAATCAGTGGAATATCAACACACACACACACACACACACATAGTGTGCAGAGAGAGAGAGAGAGAGAGAGAGAGAGAGAGAGAGAGAGGCAAATATATTTCTACGTTAAGAAAAATGCTATCAATCAGTGGGATATCAACACACACACACACACACACACACACACACACACACACACACACACACACACACATGAAAGAAGACAGAAAAAAAACACTATTAGTAGGTGAAGGTGTACGCGAGTGAGTGTCAGGGAGGTCTGTTTGAGTACCCCTTCAAACAGTGTCGCTCACCCGTTGTGTCGGGGAGGTCTGTTTGAGTACCCCTTCAAACGGTGTCGCTCACCCGTTCTCACTCCCCTGCGTACAGTATGTATATGCTGCCCGCATAACCCCATCACTCGCCATACACACCTGGGCCATAGATTACTACATTACTATAACTATCATCTCTAAGCATCACATTCAGCGTCATAATACTTACCTTCAGCATCTTTTTTCTGCATCTCAGCGCCCTAAGCATCACAATTCTTCATCTTAACTCCCCACAGCATCTGTAAATATCACCAACTTTTAGCGTCATATCCTGAATCATCTGACAACTCAAAACACCCAACGAACACTTGAAGAATAACATCGTTTTCCTCGAGATCATCAGCCACAGAGATACATTATGCCTATAATATAATCACTGTGTCCGCCCTATGAGATCATCAACCAAAGAGATACATAAAGCCTATAATATGATCACTGTGCCCGCCCTATGTCACCTCAAAGTTCATCAGTGTGAAAGGAGACATGTATGTAAATAATGATACGAAAAGCCACAGCGCAGGTCACCTTACCTCTCTGAAGACCACGGGCAAAGCGGAAGGTCACTTTGGAGAGAGGAGGGAGGGCAGGAAGGAAAAGGGCTGGTGGTGACGTCATGGTACTGCTTCGTGCCATTGCTTCGTCGTAGGTCTTGAAGGACATTGGTAGTTTGATACTAACACAACAACAGCGAGGGAGGAGGAAGGGCGCCGGGAGGGAGTAAAGGGAGGGAAGGGGGACCCACTTATGACTGCACTACCTCTACGAATAACAGGGAAAATGGGAGGGAGGGAGGAAAAAGGAAGGAAGGAAGGAAAGAAGGATGGAGAGAAGGAAGGGATAAAGGAAGCAATATAAAGGATAACTCTCCTTGCTATATGTATCGCCACGGTCTGACCACACGCTAGACTCGAAATCCTCGGATGGGCTTGGAACTCAGGTGGCGGGTCTTTGGGTGCGGCTTGAACTTGGTGTATGTGTGGGCTAAGTCTATATATACCAAGTCAAGTTACTCTGCTTCAAAACTGCGACCGGTACGCGCAGGAGGCGGTTTTGAGGCGGAGCAGCGGGATGACGTCACTTGAAGCTAAAAAAAATAAAAATTACCCGCCAGTTCAGGGGTGACTAAAGTTGGGTCCGTATGTGCACTCTTGATGTGCATTATCGCCTTCTTTCACAGCGCGTTCAGGCAAACCACTGACGAAAAAGTATGTCTTTTTATTGTGCTATTGCGTGACTAATTCCAATGCCTACAAACGGCGGTATGGGGTGTGAGGGAAGGCATGTTGAGGTGATTGATTTAAATTAGTCCACCTTTCTTCGTTTTCTCTAAATCCCTGTTTCTACATTCTCTAATTTGGCTTCAAGCAGTGTCACGCATAAACCACGCCTCGGCGGTGTCTCCTCCCACAAACCTGCGTATGACTTGACTTGGTGTATATAGACAGTGTGTGTGTGTGTGGGGGGGGGGGGGGGGGTGACATTCACGCGCTAAACTCGTGATCACCAGCCGATACCCAGCAGGACTCAGATGACGGGTCTTTGGGTACGGTATGAACCTAACTTACACCCGGTAAGCCCCACTCACACTTACTTAATGACCTGATATGACCCGCGACCTCGAAATGCTGTGAATCCCAAGTAATAAACGGGAGAGAAAAGGAAGAAAGAGCACAGAAGAACATATAGGAATACACACCTCCAACCACTGTCCTATACCTTTTCCTGATTAGAGAGGTAAGATTACATTATTCTTCCATAAAGTACTTGATGAGAGAGAGAGAGAGAGAGAGAGAGAGAGAGAGAGAGAGAGAGAGAACAAGCAAACGTGGTAAATTTAGTCTGTACACACACACACACACACACACACACACACACACACACACACACACACACACACACAGGGTAGACTGGTAGCAGGTAATACATTAATATCAGCTCCTTTCCTTCCTCCAACTTTTCTGCCCCTCCCTTCCTTCCCGTC
>NC_066560.1:3523487-3548487 GCF_024679095.1 Eriocheir sinensis
CTGTTAGGTACTATTTACTACTACTACTACTACTACTACTACTACTACTACTACTACTACTACTACTACTACTACTACTACTAATAATAATAATAATACCACTACTATAAATACCACTACTACTACTACTGCTACTGCTACTTCTGCTACTGCTACTACTACTACTACTACTACTACTACTACTACTACTACACCTCCAGCACCTATTCTCCTCCTCCCTTCCTTCAGTGAACCACAACCATCACCACCACAACCACTCCCACCACCACCTCCTGCATTTCTTCCTTCCTTCAGCGCACCACCACCACCACCACCACTACCCCCACCCTCCTTCCCCAGCCATGCCCGCCCAGACCACCTCGACATCCACCGGTCG
Source organism: Eriocheir sinensis (assembly GCF_024679095.1). Classification (NCBI taxonomy): domain Eukaryota; kingdom Metazoa; phylum Arthropoda; class Malacostraca; order Decapoda; family Varunidae; genus Eriocheir; species Eriocheir sinensis. Next base: position 3,523,864 of record NC_066560.1, read on the forward strand.
GGCGCTCTCCAGTATCGAAGTGTCGCCGCCTGAAGAATATTTCCGCGGGGTCTCGCCGTTATGTCGTCGCCTACTGGACGACATGAAGGCGGTGCGAGAGTCATGGGGGGACGACTGGCACCACATGTCGTACCAGCAGCAGTGTCGCGTGATTGACCAAGCCATCGTGGACGAGGTGAACTGATGGGGACGTGCTTGGGACTACTGTGGTTGTTGTGGTTGTGGTTGTGGTAGTAGTAATAGTAGTAGTTAGTAATAGTAGTAGTAGTAGTAGTAGTAGTAGTAGTAGTAGTAGTAGTAGTAGTAGTAGTAGTTTCTTTTGCCCACTTTTTTCTTTTGTCTGTTGTGTGAACGGTGAGTAGCGGGCTTTTGTCTACACTTTTTTGCCCTTGAGCCGTCTCCTTTGTTGTAAAAAAAATAGTAGTAGTAGTAGTAGTAGTAGTAGTAGTAGTAGTAGTAGTAGTAGTAGTAGTAGTAGTAGTAGTAGTAGTTGTTGTTGTTGTTGTTGTTGTTGTTGTTGTTGTTGTTGTTGCTGTTGTTGTTGTTATATATCTTCTACTACTTTTGTGTTGCGTGCTCTTCGCGGTTCACTCGGGGCCCAAAACAAAATCCTGCTCGGGGAAGGCTCGGGATTCCCAGAGGAGCCCGGCGGCAGCCATCCGCCCCAGCTCTGAGGAGTGTGTCCGAGAATACCTCGCGCTGCCGTGTGATCAATGACAAAGATTTACACGACACACAACTGGGTTCTCAAGTCCGAGGGATGGCACTGGACCATTACCACCAATACCACTACCACTATTACCACTACTGTTGCTGCTACCATTCCTCACTATATCACTCCTCCTCCTCTCCCTCCTCCTCCTCCTCCTCCTACTACTACTACTACTACTACTACTACTACTACCGCTGCTGCTGCTACTACTACTACTACTGCTACTACTACTACTACTACTACCACTACTACTACTACTACTACTACTACTACTACTACTACTACTACTACTACTACTACTACTACTACTACTACTACTACTACTACTACTACTACTACTACTACTACTACTACTACTACTACTACTACTACTACTACTACTACTACTACTACATAAATGATACCTCCACCCATGTTTATTTTCCCGACACATAATCATGGAGGGCTCCATAGCTTGGAGGTCATTAGCCCCAACTCTGTTCGCTAATGACTGTGGCATCCAACCATATCACTAATACTACCTGCTGACACTAAATCACCTATCATCTATTACGTCTAGATCCCCCTTTCCTTCCCTACTCAAGTCACTCCCGACCCACCCTAATGTCACTCTCCACCACTGTGGCTTCATAGTCCATATTGGAGATGTTGGTGGCTTTTGGGCCAGAGTGTCTGGTGCCCCTGAGACATAGGATGGCCGACCTGAGCAGGGAGAACGAGAGGCGATAACGTGGCTCCTTGGCTGATGCTTCTTTTCTGAGATTAGTTCCGCGAGGCGTGCGTAGAAGCATTGGGCCCTGGGACCCATCCCGCCGGATGTGGTGAAGACGAGGGGGGTGAAGCTGCCTTGATCCACATGTTGGATTCTTTCACCGTATGCCCTTGTCTTCTCCTGCTCGTTCCTGTGGTGGGCGGCTTGCAGGGGCAGCTCACGGTGACAGGCAGCCATCGGGTCGAAAATGCGGATGTCCATGAACGCCCGCTGTCCGCGCACCCAGAATCCGCGGGCACTTACATCAACCCGTGCCTCCTGTGAGGTATTGGCCGTCCTGTACCGAAGGTGTTCGCCGTCCAGGGGAAGCAGTGCCGGCTCGGTAGTGACGTCTTGGCATACCTCCCCGAGCATGCTGGCTGTCAGATCCCTCACTTCATCGTGTCGAATACAGATACTACTACCACTACTACTACTACTACTACTACCACTACTACTACTACTACTACTACTACTACTACTACTACTACCGCTGCTACTACTACTACTACTACTACTACTACTACTACTACTACTACTACTACTACTACTGCTACTACTACTACTACTACTACTACTACTACTACTACTACTACTACTACTACTACTACTACTACTAATAATAATAATAATAATAATAATAATAATAATAATAATAATAATAATAACAATAATAACAGCAAAAACATAAATAAGAATAGGATAAATATCAATGACAATGCTTGTATCTCAATCAGTTAGTGTATCCAACTTTTTCTTATTAACTACTGTCTCTCTGTCTCTCCATCTCTATCAATCTGTCTATCTATTCATCTATCAATCCATCTCTATCTCAGGCTACGGTGCGAAGGTACGATGGCGGGGGCGTCGAGGGTGAGGGCGGCCCCGAGTGTGAATACTTCCCGAAGCTGAAGCTGACGACGGGGCAGAAGGTGTTGTGCGACGAGAACCTGACCGCGCGGGGCTTTGTAAGTACCCCTTGTGTGTGTGTGTGTGTGTGTGTGTGTGTGTGTGTGTGTGTGTGTGTGTGTCAATACTCTCATCACGACTATATCAACTATTTTCAAAGGCCAAAACGGAGATTAATCGAGTGCTTCCTAAGATTAACGGTACAGAAGAAGGGTCAAACTACCACCAGGGTCGTCATAAACCTACCCCAAGAAATGTCCATAACTCCTAGGAAAGCCTTGTCAAATATGTAAACTTGGGCGACGAAATCTTTAGTAATACGACCCTATGACTCACTTAGGTAATGAGTAAATGAATAAATACTTAACGAATGAATCCACTGTCTAACCATCGACTCCTTCCCGCAGTCCTGCAGTTGGCGGGACGAACACTCGGCGCCGTTCTCTTGGCACACTCGCTCGCAGATGGACCTCACCCTGGACACTCCCCCGGCCACGCCCACGCACCCCGGCACCCCCGTGGAAGCCCCGCCCACCACCGTGTCAGGGAAGGGTCGCGTCATTCCCGGGGGTCGCGCGGTGTATACGGCACGACCCGTCTCTCTGCCTAAGCCGCCACGCTTCCGATGGCACTACGACCCTCCAGACGACCCTCCTGATCCCCCTTCTGTAGTCGTAGCTGCTCCAAGGTCCTCAACACTACCGCGAGAGATGACCAACGAACCTAAGAGTGCCACAACGTCTTTCAAGTACATGCTGGTGAGAGGGCGTGGTGAAGAGGGCGTGGGTGTGGGAGCTGGGCTGCTAAATAGACTCAGAGGCGCGGTAGCAGCCCTCACAGCTACCTGCCTACCCCTGCGTGCCTCGCCAGGAGTCTCACTTTTCCCTGGCCATCGTGACACGGGGAAGGACTCCGAGGCAAGGTCTGACCTGCAAGGCTTAGCACAACCACCACCGCGACCAGGCGACCACACAGCGACCTCCACCCTCACCACGACCACCACCACTAACCTGACCCCTGGAGATGCCGGGGAAGGGGACTGCAATACTCTGCCCTCCCTCTCCAGATTGTCTCCTGACCCGACCCTTTCTGGATACGTGTGCTCGCTGCCTGATGATGACGATGATATGCCCTACACAGCTGCCCACCCGACCACAACCGCAACCACAACCCATCACTCTCCTTCACTCTTCACGTCCATGCCTAAGTCTAAACACAGCCCTAAGTCTGCACTCACGCCCTACACAGCCCTGGATGGCACCGCCTGCCCCGCCCCGCCCACGCCTCTGCCCACTCCAACCCTCGGCGAGGAGCCTCCCGCAGGAGACGCTGCCTTTCCGCCGCTGGCCACCTCCACCGCCAGCTCGCCGCGTCCGCCCCTGGCCCGTGTGGAGGACAGCCTCAGCGCCGCCTCAGAGCCTGACTCCACCCTGGACGCCCTGGACACACCCCGCGAGGAGCAGCCGCTGCTGACTACAGACAGGGACAGGAACCAGAGCCTGACGGACGACACGGACATGTTTAATTCTGTGTTGTCAAACAAGCGAGAGGTAAGTGTGTGTGTGTGTGTGTGTGTGTATGTACATGTGTGTGTATGTGTGTGTGTGTGCACTATGTAGATAGCTAGATCTAGATTACACCGCCCGGGACACAGGGCAAGTATGACATTCGGGTTGCCACCTTCCCCATGTGTCCCAGGTAGCCTACTACCCGTTTATCGACCGGCCCGAAAGGTAGGATGAACCGGTGGATGAGGCGTTAGTACAGGAGAGAAAAGAAGGTTACAGGTGGTCACACTTCAATGCATTCCCACGTTTTAAGTTTCAGTGCATATCTTGATTTATTTCAAGTTTACTGAGCAAAATACGGTTGAACTAGTTTCTCTCATTTGTTTCAGAATAAAGCTGAGTTCACACATAGCCGACTCCTTTCCGTTCGGTACCGACCATCGTGGCCAACAATTAACAGCCCATCTCAAGCTGTCTTTGGCCTGAACGTGTCCCCACGGCGTCGGACCCTCGACTCACCCTGGCTGAAGCCAGGGTTAGGCGGGGGTCTGGCTGCGTCAGCCAGGGGTCCCGCTGCCGGCTATGTCGCACGAACACTCTCGCTTTAACAGGGCCAAGCGGTGGCAGAACCCCGTCAGCGGCGTCCTGACGATGTGACGTTGCCACAAGCGGTGCCCTGCCGGTGTCGTGTTTCTCCGCGTCCTCCTGTTTCTGGCCGTCCGTTTTGTTTACAAACCAATAGGCGGATTGCTATTAACACGTACGGATCCGTGTGCGTGTACATGGCTGCCCCCCCACCCCACACACACACACACACACCACCCCCAGTGTTTTCAAGCACGGGACGGCATATTGTTTTATTCTTTGATAGGGAAGCATCAATGAATCCAGTACAGCGCTCTGTCTTGTAATAGGTGAAGTGAAGAACCAATAAATAGTCTGATCCCGCCTGACGGCGTTCTAATCCCGTTCTATGCCAATTTCTGACAACAGTCCCGATCGGCCCCAAATATTTTAACATGCTTCCAGCCGCTCGGAGGCGACTCCACGTACGCGCCCGCCCACGTTTACCGCCCACCAAGATCTAAATGCCGCCGACCATGGCAACGAAAAGCCAACGATGTCACACCTTTTGTGCCGTTTTCACTGATCGGGACGGAACAGTGCCGAACGGGACTCAAAGTTGGCTATATGTGAACCCAGCTTAAGAAGTATCTTCAGAAGGGACTTTACTTTTAAACATAAGAACATAAGAACGTAAGGAGTCTGCAATCGGCCGGTTGGCCTATACAAGGCAGCTCCTGTACACTCAACCCCACCTTACCTCACCATCCATGGCTTTATCTAACCTCTTCTTGAATGTATCTATGGTATTGGCACCCACAACATGGCTCCCAAGCCTGTTCCATTGGTCCACCACTCTATTGGTGAACCGATTCTTGCCTAAAATCATATAACAGGCCAGGGATCGCACGTGGTTAGTCACTAGAGGGGAAGAAGAGGCTGAGTCGTTGATCCCCCTTTTGAGCCAGACTTGCGAGTTGATGTTTGCATGACGTCAGGACGCGAAGGGACAACTCGGTTCCACCTGTCACCTCGTGTCCCCGTCCAGGCCTGGCACTTATTGATCCAAACATTCCACCGTCAAGACTGTTCTTACTCCCACTCCCGTCTTGCGTATTGGCCTGATTAGACCACGGATTAGACCCGCTTCTTGGGTACAAGGCATTGCGTTACTACTACTACTATTATTACTACTACTACTACTACTACTACTACTACTACTACTTGCATGTACTTCGTACGACTGGTAGAGTAGTTTGTTATTCGGTAATTCTTTAGTTAAACAGTTAAACGGACATTTTTATCGAATATTTGTGATTGGATATATATTTTGTTTGTTTGTTTGCCGCAGATGCTGATAGAAATAAGATCAACAAATGAATCGATAAATGTAAATATGATTTTTTTCCCGTTTCAGAGCAACATTCCCAAGACCGGATTTGACTTCCTCGACAACTGGTAATGTGCAAGAGGAAGGAAAGTGTTGCATGGTCCCCCCCCCCCTCTCTCTCTCTCTCTCTCTCACACACACACACACACACACACACACACACACGAATATAGATACAGATAAGTTTTACTATTTTTTTCCAGCAATTGAAGGAGGCAGCTCAAGGGCAAAAACAAAACAAACAACATCAACAACAACAACAACAACAACAATAACAACAACAACAACAACAACAACAACAACAAAGCCCGTTAGACACTGCTCCGACAAAGGAAAATATGAACGATAGGTCAAAAGAGAGGTCAGTTTCGGTGTCTGTGTACTACCATGCACTAGGTAAAACTATATAGGTAAATACACACTTACCTAGAGGTGAAGTGTTGTGGGTAGTTACTGTTAGTCGCCTGCTCTCGAGATATCACCAAGAATGACTCAATCTCATCCGCACTGTGAAGAAAATACGCAACATGTAGCGAATTTTATCATTTTAAGACTCTCTCTCTCTCTCTCTCTCTCTCTCTCTCTCTCTCTCTCTCTCTCTGATCACAAGGATTACCAGAACACATAAGCCTCCTTCCCTCCCTTTCCCTCTTTCTCTACCTTCTTATGTGAATGGCAAGACATATACTACCGTTGACTTATCAAAACCTTCAGCAAAATGTTACAACAAATACTGTAATCATCATGATGTTCATAGATAATGGCGTATTAGAGGTCTTACATATAGATAATGGCGTACTTAAGGTCATGTAGAGTTCACACCTGCGCTACTTATCAGATGTATTAGATGATTAGATTTTTTGCCTTTTTTCTAAACGTAGGCATTCAAGAATCGACTGAGTGGTGTTATAAATCATGTAGCAATATACTGTTATAGGATGCAAACTCGCTGGCTAGATGTAGGGATGGGGAACAATGCCAGCAGGACATTTAACCATATATAGATTTCACTACGAAGTTTCGAGACACAGGGCACGTATTCTCAGACGCTTTTGGCTCTCACAACTATTTCCAAAGGCCACAAGGGAGAGTAGTCGTGTTCTCAGGAGTGCTTTCCGCGCTCGCGGTGCAGCAGAAGCCTTGTAAAACTATCACTAGGCTCTTAAAATTGCCTATGGAAATACCCACAACCTCAACGAAAGCCTTATCAATTGTGGGTGTGTGAACCCCGAAATGTTTGGAAATATGGGCCCAGTTTCCTATAATTCATACAAGAACAGTGTGTTAGCATGTGAAGGTGGATCTTCTGTTCATATTGCAAACGCTCTCTTTCCCGGCCATTCCGTTGAGATTAGTTTCAGTCATGTCAGTATGCCAGATTTGATTCCCTGAGCTTCGTATGAACCCCCTCTACAATTTAATGGCTAAATTCAACATATCAACTCTCTCTTAGTGATAGTATGGCTGAGGTATGCAAAAGAAAAAATAAATAAATGGAAGTGAAAGTGTGAAATCATAATGAAAAGTTGAAAACAGTTTATCAGCTGCCGATGGATTCTGGCTTCGTAATAGTTCACATCTCTCAGTAAGGGAAAGCTTGAAGAACAGCCATTGAACTCTGCTGTATGAGTAGGCTAATGTATGTGATATCTATAATGAAAAGTTGAAAACAGTTAAGCAGCTGCCGATGGATTCTGACTTCATAATAGTTCACATCTCTCAATAAGGGAATAAGAACAGCCACTGAACTCTGCTGTATGAGTAGGCTAATGTATGTTCACCACTTCATACACACCATTCCGATGATCACTCGCTGGGAGGTGAGTACAGACTGCCGAACGTGCCCCTTATCTAGGTATTATAATGCTTGCTCAGGATACTCTGGCTAACGAGGTCGACTGTTCAGCAACTTGTATATGCAGCTCGCAAAGCCTTCCTCTACATTCTCTCTCTCTCTCTCTCTCTAGGTATTATAATGCTTGCTCAGGATGACAAGGTCGACTGTTCAGCACCTTGTATATGCAGCTCGCAAAGCCTTCCTCTCTCTCTCTCTCTCATGTACCATTTTCAGGTTATGGCTGAATACTCTAGCTGTTGATGGGAAAACCTTTGAAAATATAAACAGCTGCTCAGTGCTCCTTTTTATATCTTCTTTTCTACGTGTAACAAACAAATAAAAACCTAATTGTTGTATATCTATTGGAATAAAACAAATGAAACCATTCTACATGTTTAGTTGGTCCTATTGAAAGCTACCTTCTTGGATTCCTTTCGCTATAGTTACACTTTTCAATGCGTAATGAATAAAAAAAAAAACTAACTAACTTAAGTAACCTTCTTCTTTTGCTGCCATTTATGAGTCTTCTCCATTTAGTCCTGTCCCTTATCTTTCCTTACAGTAAAGAAGCAGTTCAAGGGCGAAAGTAAATAAAAAAACAAATAACCCTTCAATGTACCATACTGCTCCTGTAAACGAATGGAGAGATGAGTGAGTGCCCAAAAGAGAGGTCAGTTTTGGAAGGAGAGGCCAGGTTTGGTACTCTTAAGATGAATATTTTAATTCCTCGAAATTCACCAGAATCGATGGGCGATCGATAATATAAATGCTAGTGATCAGAATCTGGATAAACATCATCAAAAAAAAAAAAAAAAAAAATGGAAAAGTAATCTTAAGAATACACTTATTTTGTATGCCCGTTCCAGTGGTGTTTTGGAAAAAATTCATAATTTTTTTTTAATTGCACCTCCACCCAAAGCTCATCCCTCCAATGTGCTCCCTGTCTCCTCTTCAATCTTCTCCTTCTCCTACAGGTGTTCTCCAAAGTTCTTTATACCAGCTCATCTCTCACGTCAGTTTTGGAAGAAGTCAAGTTTGGTACTCTTAAAGCACCTCCACCCAAAGCTCATCCCTCCACTGTGCTCTCTGCCTCCTCTTCAGTCTTCTTCTCTTACAGGTGTTCTCCCAAGTTCTTTATACCAGCTCATCTCTCACCACATGACTGAACCCTCCACATTTTGACTTCCATAACCCTTTCCAATCCTGCTCTTCTCACTTCTTTTCTTATATATGGGGGGATGGGGGTTACATATGGGTCGAGCTGGCGGGGGGGGGATGGGTATGAGAAACAGTAATAAATGGATGTACATATTATAAGTACTGTGTTCTCTGAGTGCTATGCCCATTGCCTATCCCAATTCCTTATCTCTCCTCATTAAAAATTCCTCTCTTCAGTCTTCTCCTGTGCCCGTATCACCTCCATACACCCTTACTGGTCTTAGCATTGTCTTCTGTATCTTCGGCTTCTTGGACTATCCCAGACCACTCCTGAAAATGCTCTTAATCTTTAACCTGGTAGCTGCGGGGATCATGTTTATTAAAGGCCCCTTTAAGTGAGAATAATGAGAAAATATCATCACTCACACAAACCATTTCATAATATATATCAGTGCATTTGTGATCAGTTTATGCATCATCTATTTTTGGGGGTTTATATCATGGCAAAAATTTGGCCCGTCGCTGCTACCGGGTTAATCTTTTATGCTTTTTACCTTCTGATTGTTGTGTTACTATTGAGCAAACCAGATAAAATGATATAACCTACAAATATGAGCAGCAAATTAAAAACCTTCTCACCAACCAGTGGATATTCAAGAGTAAAGTTATAAGCCTTCATCTAAAGGTGGTGGCCAACAAACACATTTCCTGGAGGATTTTGTTTTGTTTCTGTCATTGTACGGCCAGTCTGAGCCTTTTTATATGGTCTCACGATGAAATTTATCTTACCAGTCTCATAAATTACTTTACTTTTCTTTTATTTTCTTTTTTTATTGTACAGCACAGAGCAACAAAAAGATGTAAAGAAAAAAAAAGCCCGCTAACTGTTGCTCTCACATAACGATAAGTACAGAGTGGCCAAAAGAGAGGTCAATTTCAGATGGAGATGTCATGCTTATGTGTTGTATGTATATGGTGTCTGGCAGTCACAGTAATGAACACTTGGTAAGGTAAATATCATCCGGCAAAGGTGGTACAAAGTGGCTACATAATTATTTAAGATGTACATATTTATATCTAGAAAAATGCCCAAAGATGCCAAAAAGGGAGGTTGTGTGAGACTGCCTTTACACTTTGTGGCAGTCAACCTTCATGTTAGCCTACACCTTACACCCCCTCTGCTTCACCTCATGCACTACACCTCAGTGCCAGTAAACACACTCACACTATCTTTGGTGTGTAGGAGTTACAACAGTCTATCTCATAATGATGTCAGTCCCCTTAATATTAGTGTGCTGCAGGAATGCCACACTAAAAATATCAATATTCAAATTCAGTCAAGGCAGGAAGACAAACTCTTGAGAAAAAACTCGTCTCTAATAAACATGTTTATTATCATTATTATTAATATTATCAGTATTATGATCATAATAATTTTCGATACTCTAACGTAAAGCCGATCAATGGATGTACAGTATACCAACAGTGGCTAACAACAACATTAAGGACCTCTACAGCAGCAGCAGCAACCACCACCACACCTGCCCTCCCTCATAACTAGAACAATAGCAACAACACAACAGCTTGGGGGTCACGCTCGCCCTTGTTGGCACAACCTTCAAATAAGAGTGAGGCGAACGCACGCTTAACAGCAAGCAAAAAGAGAGAGAGAGAGAGAGAGAGAGAGAGAGAGAGAGAATGTTGTACTGTAAAACTAAACTCCAATAAGTGTTTAGAATACCTCAGATAATGTTATAAAAAAATCACAACCAAGTCCTCATAAAATGTTTATAACATGGTGAGTGTGTATGTGTGTGTGTGTGTGTGTGTATCCACAGTAAAGGGAGACACAACCACATGATTATGTGGACAGATGATAATATGGACAGAAAAAAATCCATAAAATTATTTGTGTGTGTGTGTGTGTGAGAGAGAGAGAGAGAGAGAGAGAATGTGTGTGTGTGTGTGTGTGTGTGTGTGTGTGTGTGTGTGTGTGAGGGGTGGAGCATAGGGGGAGGTCCACATATAACTTCCCCATAGCATTCTTTACATCACACAGGTGGTATACATACACCCCAAGGCACAAACACTGCCCTGCCACACCTCCCGCGGCACACACTGTGGCGGCGTCTAGTCACAGGCCCTCCCACAGCCTGGTGTTCAACTGACAGAAATCAACGTCACTGCACAGGCTCCCTTAGGGGGCCGGAGCAGCGAGTACAATGTCCCCTCTCCACCCACAACACAAGATTTGGCTACCCTATTCCACGCTAGCATATAGATTACTGGGCATCCTTGGTACTATTATGCTAAGTGTACGTACTTCCCACAGATAAGATGAGCAGCCACTTGTCCACTCCAGTAAACCCTCTATTGAACAAACTAATTGGGGGGACCAGCAAGTTGTAATACCAGAGTTTGTTATATCAGTAAGTATGAATAGGTAGTAGTAGTAGTAGTAGTAGTAGTAGTAGTAGTAGTAGTAGTAGTAGTAGTAGTAGTAGTAGTAGTAGAAGTTGTAGTAGTACAGTTAACCATAGCATGAATTAACTGGGGAAAACACTAACAAGGGACTGTAACAAAACAAAAGCAGAAGATATCACTTGTTTACAATAGTTCATGTTGATTTATCAGATCAAAATTGTGTTTAGCTTATATTTCTCAAAGAGTATTGATTTATCTAATACCAAAAATTATAGGAATCAAATAACAAAAAAATCATTGTTCATGTAAAAAGTGTCTGGTAAGAGGGTGAGATTCGGGATTTGGTGTGATTTTCCTTAAGAGGTTCACCTGGTAGAGGGTTCACTGTACAAGGGTGCCATATATACTCATCCCCTGATGCTAATTTGGACCAAGCTGCTGCCTTACTCCCACTAAAATGCAAGCAAAGAGAAGTCTGACTACTCATCACAGCAACATGTACACAAAATAGTCATTACTCTGAAAAATAGTTTTTTCTTTATGAGGTCTGATATGAAAAGGGCAAACACGGGCTGTCCTTGGGCATGAAGTGTCCACAGAGGCAACAGTCATACCACCCAATGGTATGTGATGCACTCATCACCATCACCTCATACCTATGCTGCCCAGTTTCCTAATTCAAGAGTTAACCAGAAATAACGTATTGTCACTTTTAACTCATTCAGTGCATCCCACTGACACGCTGGCTTCATCACTGACACGTATACGAATATCAATGCAGACGCAGATCACGGAAAAATGGAAGTCCAGCCTTATGGTATGTCACCTCGACACAATAACCCTCATGCCTCCTGTATTCTGCACTCCACATTTAGTCACAAGATAACACAAACAAAATGAAAATAAGAATACACAAAAAAATCAATGAGACATGCACAAAGAATCCACAACCTTCTTAAGAAGTTTGAATGCCTATACTGTTATTAAATACATAGATATTCAATATGAACATTGCTGATTTAAATAAGGTACAAAATTAGCTTGAACTTGCAAAAGTTAACGAGAATAAGTGTAGCCTCCATCTGATGGACTGACATAAGCACTGCAAATACTCGTGAAATGTAATTTTTTTTCAATGATTTTCCTGAAGCAGAGTTTATGGGATTGACTTACACATGAGTACTACTTTTCCAGGGCTTGAACTTATTTCTTATTTGATTGTACAATAGCCCTGGGAGGATTGTGAGGGGGGAGGTTTTCACGCAAGTATACATAGAGCCTGCCGTCCCACTATTGTGATGAACAGTGACCTTGACACACACCTGTCCTCCACGGCCACACGAGTGAAATCACACGACCCACTTTTTGGACACAGGAGTATGAGGACACTTATGCAATCTGAATTAAGGTAAAGATAAAAGTGCTGTCCCAATCTCTCTCACAACACAGGGCAGGTGTGTAGTGTCACCTGTGTGCAGGCCCATCAGCACATGGAGTAGACTGCACAATAGTAACAGGAGACTACAAGTGATCAGACAGCCTGCACATAGCAGCCAATTCCTTTCTCCTCTACCCTTCTCCTCCCTAGTTATGGTTAACCAGTACCCATTAAGGCTGGGTGTGCCTTGGGGTCGGAGAAAACCTGCAGTTAGGAGTGGGATCAAAGCCGGTCAGAGAAAACCCACAGTTAGGAGTGGGATCAAAGCCGGTCCACCTCACTGTGGTCAGGTGTGGTGCCAAATGATCCACTGAGTCCCGTGTAGTTTTAAGAAGAAGGCATTTAGTGGCCACACAGCATGACACCCTCACACAAAACCCATCACTAATTTCTTTGGTAAGTAGACAACTTATGATCCTCATAGAATACCCTACCTCTGAGTCACTTCTGGGGACAGTTTCACACTGGATGTGATGCAGAGTACACTGCAGGCACACACTTGATCATGCTCAATGAGTAGCTCTTCACACTGACAGTGCCTGCCTACAAGCCTGACTTTGCCCCTTTTGGTGGTTCGTACACACCCACATATCTGAAGGTCCAACCCTAATTAGGTCTAGTGAGGTCAGGTCACTTGTTTCACCTCAGTCTACCTCCTAAATGCTCTGGTACACATGCCTGAGGGAAGCCATGTTGAGAAAAATGAAGGCAGCAGCAGCTGCCAAGATATGCAGCCAACGCTGCGGCCTTCAGGCACACACCATCGCAGCCAGTGTGAACAACCTCACTTTTCATCTAAAGTGGAATGAGCACTGCGTCTCTTGTGAAACTTCCCTGTCTGGGATTCACTTCTGACACAGCAGGCAACAGCAAGTATCCTGGTGCACTGCTATGAGACCTGCTTTAAAATTATTTCTCAGGTTTAGGCACTGCTTCATCATGCACACAATATAAATAGCAAGCATACTCATGTAAAAGTTGCTTTATTTTTGTAAAATTCATTAAGGTCCAGTATAGGGAACCAACTTTTACATGGATAATACCTTTCTAGAGGTAAAATTCATTCCTCAACTTAACAAATTATCATAGCCTTCTGTAGCATAGCCTGCTACACAATATCAGCTTTTACATGAGCATACTCAATTCCAACATTCAGACACCTGTTTATTCATTCTTTCCTTGGGCAAATATTGGTGAATTATCTTGCTTAGCTTTAAATAAATGATCAATTCAAACCCAATGTACAAAATCTGTCATTACAACTAATATCTGTGACCAACAGTTTTAGGTCTCTCCTCCAAGACCTGTGATGTGGCTCTCACAGTGGTGATGGGACACCACAAGCACCACACTCACACCTCCAAGTGTGCATCGCCAGCCTTGGAAGGAAAGCCTTCCTGACACAACGAGAGCAGATGTTCAGGATCCACTGAGCATAAAGGGCTTGACAAACAGAGATCACATGGACCTGGTACATTTGAGAGCATTCATGTAGAGTGAAACTTTAAAAAAATTAATTTCAATTTGCATTACTCTTCAAGTAACAGCCCTCCTGTGACTGAAACTCACTCAAGAGGGAAATATAAACACCTTTATAACTAAAATTAATAATCCTTTTGGCCTCTTCTGCATTTTTTTCATACAAGCAGTGTGCTATGGGTATTAATGTATTGCCCTTGGCCTGCCTACTGTGCAATAAAATATATAATGATAATATTTTTTTCTAACAAATGAATCCATTTACTGCTCATCAAACAGGTAAAAAAGCCGTTACATGCAAATGCCTCTGCAACATAACCTGCAGCCATGCACTGTAAGCGTCACTTTGTGCTGCAGCATTATTGACACAAAATGTGTTTACTTAAGGAACAACCAGCCAGCCCAGTTCCATCATCATCATCAAAAGTAAATACGTAAAACACATGGGGAGTAAATAGGCTTTACATTACAAACATCAGTACTGCTGTGAAGCCCAGACTCCATCTACACTATTTACACTCAAGAGATGAGGAGCGGCATAAACCTGTGCAGGCACCTCCAGCCATCTTGTCTCCTCACCCTGCCTTCTCCTCAGGGGAGAAGTAATAGTATAATCTCTGCCTATCAGAAACAATTCCTGGAGGGAGGCATGTCTCAAGGGACGATGTGGCTGGTGGTGACTCTAGCACAGACTGGATCCACCTTCTCACCAACCCGGCCACTTCCCACCAACTGATACTGTGGCCGAGCCTTGGACACATGACCAATAAGGGGCTGCAGCCTCTAACAGTGCACCAAGAAGTGCTTGTGCATGAGTGTACACACACACACACACACACACACACACACACACACACACACACACCACTACAACAGGCCATGATGGGCTGCCTACCCACAACAACTTAGTTTGCACCAACTCAAATTTTAGGAAGGCTGTAACACAGGAGACCCTCACATGTAAAGACAAATGAGAGAATGTCATTGCTACACTGCATTAACTCAGGAAATTTCAACCCAGGAGTTGCTGAACAGTTCTGTGGGTCACAAAATTGGAAAATATGTTAATCAGCAGCATAGAAGTGCATCTGATGTTTACATCTTTTGGCATAGTGTTTCTAGTCCTGCACTAAAAGGTGAGGACAAGTAACTGATGTGATCACTTGGGTTGTGCTCATGGCTTGAGGTACAGACAGGGTTTCCAGGAATCAAGGCCGGGAACCTCTGCATTCATTCCCTGACCAGGAATAAAACACTGAAAGGATTATACACTAGTATGTACATCACTTCACCGACTAATATCGCCAATGACGATTTTATAACCCAACATTCTTACATGTGTAGGAACGCCGTCCGTCCGACTGATGAGATGCATCTAGCAACTAAATAATAAGCAACAGAAGCACACCATAAAATACGTAGCTCAACAGAGCATTCACTCTGTTCTGCCCCCAGAAGCTTAAAACTTCAAAAGAGGAACTTATGTATGACTATATATATATATATATATATATATATATATATATATATATATATATATATATATATATATATATATATATATATATATATATATATATATATATATATATATTCTTGTGACTCTAAATGGAAAATAACTGTGCTGTACATCCATGTGTAAAAGTCCAATCTTTTGAATGATTTTTTAAAGCCAAGTTTTTCAAGGTTACTACTACTACTACTACTACTACTACTACTACTGCTACTACAGTGAGTCCTCACTCACCATGTCATTAACAGGTTCTTGGAAAGAGTGACATTTAGTGAAACTGCGTTGAGAAACCAACTTTACAGTTGACTCAATAATACACCTGCACTCTATTTCTGTACACAAAAATATCACCAAGCTTTAAAATAAAGGGCCAAAATACTTTCAATATGAAACACTGAAATGCATCTGTGTTTAAAGAAAGATTTAATAAAAACAAATGTGATAATTATTTACCAGTGAGTAAGTGAATGGCAGCAGTGGTGTGGGGAGGGGAGGGGGTCTGCAGGGCCCCCCCTCCCTTCAACCCTGGTAGCAGTCAAGGTACATCTGGGGCACTTATTGTTGCTGCAGACAGTGGAGCTGCACCAGCCATGCCCGTTGCTCAGTGCAACACGGATAAATTAAGGACCAAGTGTTTGGAAAGCAAAAAAACTTAAGATCCTTGCTTAACACAATTTAAGAAGTAAAAAATAGAAAATAAAAAGAGTCATGCTAATAGTAGCAACCGTTAAGTGTTGTTGTACCACACCATTTATTGTCCTATGCTTGTGATTGTCGTATGCTTTAGGATTTTTTTTTATTCTTCAGTATTTTTTTTCTGAGCAATGTTATAGTGAAACAATGTTATTGAAGAACTTATTGTACTACTACTGCTACTACTACTACTACTGCTATAACTATTGCTACAGCCACTAGCAATGATACTCCTTTTCTAGGGAGTTTAATTCATTCTTCAATCTAATATATCATAGTAGTCTTGGGAGTCTACTTTTACACAAGCACATACAGCACAATACAAATACTACTGGGTAATCTAGGGAGCCCCACAAAGACTTAAATCTGCACATGAGATCATTATGCTCGTACACCATGATCCACAAAACCATAACAAGGTGACCACTGATCCAGTCACTCACTGTATAAACTATATTAGGTGGAAGACATCTGCTAAACCCTCCACACAAAAGTTTCATCAATGGACTTTTCTTGTACCACACACACACACGTATATACACATACACCCACCCACCCACCTACACACAGAGGAAATTTCTAATCATTATTTCCCACATATAATATGATGGGGGAAGGGGAGGCTACCATAAAAAAGGAAAAAAGTGTAAGATAAAATAAAGCACTTTTAAACAGAGTAGTCAAAGACCATTTGTCTTGCTAACTCCTCTCCTATTACTAATTCTTCAATCTCTTAAAGGCTGCCACAATATTGCTTCCCTTGCCATCTTTCATTGCTGTTTTCATGCTGGCTGCTCTTCTTGACTCATTCTTTCAGCCGTGTCACTGGTAAACTCTGAAGCAGCCTTCCCTCCTCTGTGCTTCCTGCTGCCCATGACAAACTTTTCAGGAGAGGAGGACCAAGACATGTCGGCAAACACAACTGACCCTCCCATGGGAATCACTTTTTTTTTAATGGAAGCATCTTGTTGAGGGGTTTATAATTATATTGTTTGCTCTTATCATGCCTTAGTTACTGAAAAATTTTGTGCTTGAATCAAATATGTACTTTTCTCTCTTTTTAAGGGCGGTATAACAAGTCAAACCCGAGATGTTTCTGGTCCCTACAGAGTTATTCTTCCCAAACTCTGTAGGGACCTGAAACTTCTTGAATTGGACTTGTAGTACGGCCCCTAAACCGACCACTGTAAGGACCCGAAACATCTCAGGTTTGACTTGTAATACGGCCCTAAATCCAATCAATAATTATGAAATGGTATAATTTAAGAAAATATCCAAATTTCCCCACAGATGTTGCCCCCCACCCACCAATCAACATGTCAACCCAGCATGACTCCAAGTGGTGTGTGTTTAATGTTTTCTGCCTCTTGGTCCCACAGCCACAGAGACATCCTTAAAACTTGTGCCCAGCCTCCTTGTGTCCCTTAATAAAACTTGAAGACACACACCACCATATGCTAACCTTTGGCTGTTGGAAGACTTAGTTTAAGCTTATCACTCCGGGCCCCTTCCACTCCATCATCACACCCCATGATCAGCATACACACACACATGCACGCACACACAGTTTTATAAATTCGTAAATGGGAAGTTAATAAGAAATGAAGGAGTGGAAAGGCTAAAAGAAAAAAATGTTTTTTTACGGAAAGGATGAAGAAATTGCAGAAATATTAAATAAAAATTTTCATAAAGTGTTTACAAGAGACCGACTTTGACTGGGGTCTTGAAAATTGTAATGAAGGGAAACTAAATTATGTAAAGGTTGAGAAAGGGGAACTGATACAGCTGATGAAAACTTTAGATGAAAGGAAAGCTATGGGACCGGATGAAATCTCTGGTCAAGTGCTAAGAGTGTAGAAATGAATTACTGGAACCACTTTATGACATAATAACATGCTCTATAAATACAGGAAAAGTGCCCTTAGAGTGGAAAAGAGCGAACATTGTACCAATTTATAGAAGTGGAGATAAAACCGAACTACTAAATTATTGACCAGTCTCTTTGACAAGTGTAATGTGCAAGATTTGTGAAAGTATAATAAAAAAAACAATGGGTCGATCATTTAGTAAAGGAAAACATGATAAATAAGGGACAGTTTGGATTTAGAAAAGGGAAATCATGTGTCACCAACTTACTATGTTTCTACTCAAGAGCAACAGATGTGGTGCAAGAGAGAGAAGGATGGGCTGACTGTGTATATCTCAATTTGAAAAAAGCTTTTGACAAGGTTCCACACAAAAGGTTAATCTGGAAACTACAGAAATGGGGAGGAATGGGCAGAAAGGTTATCCAGTGGATGAAGGATTACTTAACAGGAAGAGAAATGAGGACGGTGATTAGAGAAAAGAAATCAAATTGGAGGAGAGTAGAGAGTGGAGTTCCTCAAGGCTCAGTTATGGCACCAATAATGTTCATAATATATATAAATGATATGCCGATGGGTATAAAAAGTTATATGAGCCTTTTTGCAGACGATGCAAAGTTAATAAGGAAAGTGAAGACAGAGGAAGACTGTGAAGAACTGCAAAAAGACCTGGATAGAGTGTATAGATGGAGCCAGTTATGGGAGATGGAATTTAATGCAAACAAATGCCATGTTATGGAAATGGGGAAAAGTAAAAAAAGACCAAGGAAAACATATAGGATGGGAGAAGAAAACTTAAAGGTGGTACACGAAGAAAAGATCTGGGAGTAATGATGTAAGATACACTATCCCCAGAAAAGCACATAAACAAGTTATTTGGAGAAACCTACAGGATGATTAAAAATATAAGGGTATCATTCCACTATATGGACAAAGAAATTATGAAGAAAATAATAACAACACTGATAAGCCCAAAACTAGAATATGCTGCAGTTGTATGGTTGCCTCACAAAAAGAAGGATACCAGAAAGTTGGAAAGGATACAGAGAATTGCAACTAAAATGGTCCCAGAACTCTCGAATATGATGTATGAAGACAGATTGAGGGAGATGGACTTGACAACACTGGAACAAAGAAGGGAGAGAGGAGATCTGATCACGCTATAAAGTTGGTAAATAAGTTTCATGAGGTGGATAGAGATGATCTCTTCTCAATTTCGAGAACACAGGGGCCGAGAGGACATGAAAAGAAACTTAATAAAGGAACCTGTTTGAGTGACTTGAAAAAGTATAGTTTTCCACAAAGAAGTATTAACACATGGAACAACTTGCAGGAAGAGGTAGTGGAGGCGAGCAGTGTCCACCAAATGAAAGAAAGGCTAGATGAATGTAGATATGGAGACAGGACTATTAGAGCTTAGCTCGGGCCCGGTAGACTACAAATAGGTACAAATAGGTAAATACACACACACACACACACACATACACACACTGTGGCCTAAGTGGAAGAAATATTCCCATAACAACACTTTCCAACAGCCACACACAGGCCATTTGAATCCCACAATATTCACACCGGTATGCAGACGGTGCAAGGATTGATATGCTCTCTATAGTTAAATTTGTCACTGCTCACGGTTTATCTTTCAATGACCAGCCAAGTCAAGTTCAAGTTCACGGGTACAATGACATTCAGCAAGTCAGCCACTCAAGAGTAACTAATACATGCCAGTGTGAGGAATGACACGCTGTGGTGAATTAAAACTTTTGGTGAGCAGTGATATCACAAGCTCGTCACTCTCACATAGCCAACAACGCCCAACAAGTCAGCCACTCATGACTGACTTAAGCATACCAGTGTAAAGAATAGCATGCAAGTCAATGGCTCAACGCATCACTTCTCATCAATTCATCTTCATGCAAGAGTTGACTCAATAATCCAGTGTTCCCAAGCTCCTTGACACTCTACAAGCCAGCCACTCGTGACTTCCTTTTCATGCTGCACATACTGGTGTATCTGATCACCACAAGTTAACTTAGTTGGCATTAAGTTTTGGTTTAAAAAGCTTGGTTCAGGAATTCACCAGCATCTTCACTCCTTGATCCCTCTCACTAGTAAGCTTGAGAACCATCTTAATTCCTTTCACTGCATTTCTTCTTCAAGACACCATGACTCTAAAACAAAACTTTATCTCACTTTTCAAAAAAGTTTCTTTCTTTGTTTCCTTTTTAATGACTGGCATTTTGAGGGCTTTAAAAAATTATCTTTCCCTATGACCAGTCTCTTATACTGTAAATAAGATAAATAAAAAATATATATATAAAAGTTAGGCTGGCAGGCTACTGGGCAGCTCCATTGGTCAGGGTCTGTGACAAAAGGTCCTTCAGGCTGTTGTACATGTGGTAAAGGTGTGCCCAGTGGTGGGAGGTTGAGGGGGAAGACTTCAGCAGAGACTCTGAGTCGTTCAGCGTCAGCATTGCTGGTTCCGCTAGCCAGGCACAGAAACAATCCTTCCATAGTTTCAGATTGCTCAAGCTTGTGTCAATTCTCAAGCTGCAATCCAGCTGTAGAGGAATAACTGGGGTGGCTGGGTCAAATGGCAACAGTCTAGTGTCATCCAAGAGACATTCAATGTGATGCCACGTGTGGTATGCACTAGACAGAGGGTCACTGATGCGTTTCAGAGCACCACTAATGCACAGTGACTCAAACAAGTTTTGTATGTAGTGGACATTGAGGAAAGCTTCCCTGGATGGAGCCTTGCTATCTTGTGGCTCCTCAGAGGACCCATTCTGTCCATTCTCAATAATACTTTGGTTTTCTGCCCACCAACTCCACACCGGTCGCAGGTATATTGGCTTCTCTGGGTTCTCACGCTGAAGTACCTGTAAGTGGACAAGCAGGAGTCAAAGGTCTGCTTCATGGTGCAAAGGAAGGAAAGACTTTCAAGTGCATGAAGCTGCAATCTGAAAATTCACCACTGTGGGTGAAAGTTAACCCTTTCAATTCGTGATGCAGATGTCGGCGTAACAGTATGGAAAGGATTAAGAGGAAATGGAAGAGGAGTAATCCTCTTCTAAACCTCTTAATCCTCTTCCATTTCCTCTTACTCCTCTTCTAAACCTCTTAAGAGGAAATGGAAGAGGATTAAGAGATTTAGAAGAGGATTAAGAGATTTAGAAGAGGATTAATCCTCTTCCATTTCCTCTTAACCCTTTCCATACTATGATGCCGACATCTGAGTCACCGTATTGAAAGGGTTAATGCATCATTTTTATCTCCAAATCTATTTCAAGATGTTTCTGTTGTCCAAACCAAAGTATTTTCACCTTCATCCAATAAAACTTACACCTAAACCATAAACAAAATAATGAAGCAATACTGACAGCACTGGCAGTGAATTTGGCATTGATGGAGTCGAACATGAAGCTGGAGTGCAGCGAGCAGTATGCAGCGTGCCACAGGGCGACCAGATAGTCCGAGGTGAACTCCAGGGCAGTCGGGTGCTGGAGGCCCACTTGATACACACAGTCCAAGAACAGCAACCACAGCGGACTCTGTGGGGAGGGCAGGGTTAAGACTGGCTTTGTCAGCGCGTCCATATCTCACTTCCTACTTTACAAAGTACTCATCTAATGTATCGTATGTTTTCTACTGACCTTCAAATTTCTTGGAAAACTGTGGGAAAGAATGTAAAGATCAACACAAGTGTGAAAATAGCGCTGAAAATTGTGTTAGCCTGGGCAGCATCAGCAGAGTGAGTAGACCAAGGCAAGGAAATGTGGACACATAGAAGAGTCAAGAGGGACAAAGCCCCACGTCATTACATTCATATTTATTCACCAATCTTTAAGTAATCTTAAGGAGGGGGTGAGGTAACAGGCTATTGGATTTTAGCTGTGGTGAGCTGTGGGTTTTGGCTGCCATGGGACACTATGGGATACTCTGCTGCCCCAGCCACACAGGTTCCCACACACATTTCATCACTATTTTCACAATTGATTTGATCTTTACACTCATTCCTATGGCTCTGGGAGATTTAAAGGTTAGTAGAATTCATAAATGACAATAGAAGAGCAGTTGGTTGAATAGGAAATAAGATATAAGGCTGCTAATAAAACCAATCTTTACCAAGGGTAGCACTAGGGTTCCTCTGTCACAGGCTGGTGCTGTTACTCATCAAGGTGATGTTCTCCAGGAAAAGGAGAACTATCATCTGTTCTATATGAGCTACAGGGCAGGTACCATTGATATCCCTCTTTTACAGGCTGGTGTTGTTTTCTTCTAGGGAAAGAAATGGCTGGTGTTGTTACTCCTCTAGGGGAAAAACTATTACCTATCCCACTCAATTGGCAGGGAAAGCACCTCGATGAGCTCTCTCTGACAGACTGATGTTGGGTTAAGTTTGGTCATTCCTCTTCTACAGGCTGGTGAGTTACTCCTCTAGGGAAGGAGCATTGTCATCTCTCTTCTGTAAGCTGCAGTCACTCCCCTCTCTTAGTTATTAGTGTATGTGCCAGCAAGTCTAGTGTGGAGATGTGCAACCGATCATCTATTTCCTGGGCAGCAGGAGCAGTCTCATTTCCTCTTAGTGTGGAGAAGGAGGAGGCTGATGTGGAATACAATGATCTATGACAAAAAGCAAGCAAACCCAGCTCACAAAAAATAAATCAGGAGTATAATAATGGATGAAGTACTTGTAGCCAATGTGATGCAGCATCCTACACACTTTCAAGAGTGGAATATCAAGATTCTCTACTCTCACTTTTGGCTACTCTAGCTGTCCTCTATTTGCAGGAGCAGTGCCAATGGACATTTTTATTTTTCAATTTATTTTTTTATTTTTTTGCCTTCGAGCTTCCTCCTTTACTGTGTTAGGGACCCAGGACCCCCGTACTATTCGAAAATCCGTATAAAATTAGTGCTCCCCTTACAAACACTCCCTGGGGTGCGTTTGAGAGAGGGAATTGGGACTCTCAGAATGTCCCGAGTGCTATCAAATGCGTGACACGGCAGCACGAGTTGCCAACTCGGGACGTCCGCTGGCTCCCGGCTTTGAGAGGTGGAGCGCCTTCGTGCTGTGATGACGTCATCAGCAAACATGGCGGCCCAAATAAACACATATGAGTGTTTCCATTGCATTTCACCTCTCTGTACCACCATAACCACTGGAGCTTCCTTTTCATCTTCTGTTGTAAGGAGTTCATCAGCCAGGTCTGCTAGTAATACATCTAAAACATCGCCAGGGTTGGTCTGGGCACCCGAGACGTCCCGACTCGCTCTCTCAAATGCGCTGGCAGGAAGATCAGCGTACGCCATTTTCCTGTGAGTGAGACGCCATTACCAAAGCAACGATGAGGCTTAGTATAAGGACGGTCTTTAACTCCACTCTTGCAGCACTCTTGGAGCACTGGCAGTTACTGCGGCAAGAATTTCTTTTACACTATGATAGATACAGCGAACACTGCTCTCATTCACGTGGTAGGCTCTCCCTACCGCAACGTAACTCATCACAAAACGTAACTTCTCCGAAATCTGAATTCTTCTGCAAGGTGAACACCTTTCTCGAATGCTTTGGGGTGCTCTCAGCAGGTGTTTTGATAGAACAGTGTTGCCGCTAACACCATGGCTACTTGGTGCGACGAGCGGGAAATTTTGAAATCCTAAAAAAATATTCCATGAATACAGTCAAACCTCGATTTTCACATGCCTTAGTTTTTGTACGATTCGTTTTTTGATGACTTTTTTCGTCAAAATTTTGTCCCAATTTTCGTAAAACCGCTCAATTATCGTACAGTTGAAAATGGTCTGTACCAAACTTGTTCGCCTGCCTGCATGACCCGGCCACTCAATTCCTGGAATCGAGCCCCCACACAAAGCATTCCACGCATTTGTGACTCACAGCCGTATGCTCATCTCCCAATATCATCCTCGAAGGAATACTTAGCATTTCCAAGGTACCTTCAGACCTCCTTTGAACCTTTCCGTTGGGACACATATAGGAATTATATCGTCATTTATGCACGATGAAGTGGTAGCACATTCTCACTGGCGTAAAATACGTGAATTTCATTTTGTTTATTTATAAGTGGAAGTAGAAGAACTGCGAAATACGTATTCAATTACTCAAGCTATACGCTTTTTACATAGAGGAAGCGGCAACACTGTGTTCCAACAATATCACCAGCTGAACTGTGGACTCGACTGTTTTCTCATCCATATTTCGTACATGAGGTAAGTACTACATCAATAATCATCTCCTATGCTGGGTAGGAAGCAACTCAGATTTCTTGCATACAAATGACAAAGGATGCTTACAACATGTTCACGGGCGAGCTTTAAGCTGCCAACCCACTGTAGTATATTTTCCATGCTTTTGGCCT